>NC_059429.1:136054482-136121982 GCF_021028975.2 Sphaerodactylus townsendi | reverse complement strand
GCTGCTGCTGCTGCTCCTGAGCACCTGGTCTGCTAAGGCATTTGCAGTCTCAGATCAAAGAGGATCAAGATTGGTAGCCACAGATCGACTTCTCCTCCATCAATCTGTCCAAGCCCCTTTTAAAGCTATCCAGGTGAGTGGCCATCACCACCTCCTGTGGCAGCATATTCCAAACACCAATCACACGTGTGTTTCCTTTTATTATCTTAATTCTTCCCCCCAGCATTTTCAATGAATGCCCCCTGGTTCTAGTATTGTGAGAAAGAGAGAGAAATTTCTCTCTGTCCACATTTTCTACCCCAGGCATCATTTTATAGACTTCAATCATATCCCCCCTCAGACGTCTCCTCTCCAAACTAAAGAGTCCCAAACGCTGCAGCCTCTCCTCATAAGGAAGGTGCTCCAGTCCCTCAATCATCCTCGTTGCCCTTCTCTGCACTTTTTCTGTCTCTTCGATGGAACTACCAGCATTTATTGTTTAAATCTCCTTTTTGAGATGTGGCAACCAGAACTGAACACAGTACTGTCAGGTCTTGAACCTTAAAGCAAAAAACGGACTCTGGATTGTAGATCAGCAGTGTTTATTGATAGGTTATCGAAGCACCCAGCTGGACAAAGTCAGTTCTGGGGAACCTGGCTTTTGCTACCCGTTTTATTCTGAGGTTGCTCCCATTTCCCCCAAGAATGTGAGAAAGAGTTAGTTTAGAGGTGAGGCGCCCCGAGGTTGGCAAGAAGAAAGGGATGTTGCCACCTGGGCTCCTGCCCCCACAGGACAACAATCCCATTTCCCATGAGACTAAAGTGTCAGGGGAAAGCCTAGTTATCTACTTGGTGTGTGAAGCCATAAATCAAAGAGCAGAGATCAAGGAAAGAATGCCCCCAGAACGGCAGTGGTAACATATAGCAGGCTGATTACATATATCTTGTAGCAATTACATTGAACTAGGAATGCATCTCATAAGAACATAAGAACAAGCCAGCTGGATCGGACCAGAGTCCATCTAGTCCAGCTCTCTGCTACTCGCAGTGGTCCTCCAGGTGCCATTGGGAGCTCACATGCAGAATGTGAAAGCAATGGCCTTCTGCGGCTGTTGCTCCCGAGCACCTGGACTGTTAAGGCATTTGCAATCTCAGATCAATCTAAATTTGCAATCTAAATCTCAATCAACTAGATACAATCCCCCCCTGCAGTGCTGGGTTTGGATGCCGGCCAGGGCACGCTTGCAATGGCCTTGCTTCGGCAGTACCAGCGGGGCCACTGGAAGCCCCTCCCAGAGCTGCACACGCCCCCCCCCAACTTTGCATAGATGTTGAATGGTCCACCCCGTTTGCCCGCCCACCCCAAAAACATCTCTCTGCAGGGGGAATGTTTGGATCAGTGCTCTTTAAACAATAAATGCTGGTAGTTCCATTTCTACCAGTTCCTCCCCCCACCTCTGGACTTGGGAGAGCCCTCAAAAGGTGCCGGTACTGAGTACCGGTGAATGGTGTTGGTGCAAAGCCCTGTCAAGTCACAACTGACTTAGGACAACCCCTTCAGGGTTTTTAAGGCAAGAGACATTTGTAGGTGGTTTGCCATTGCCTTCTTCCACGTCACGACCCTGGCATTCCTTGGAGGCCGCGCGCCCAAGGGCGAACCATTGCTTAGCTTTTGAGATCGTATGAGGGGGGGCTGTCCGGACCAAGTGAGTACTGTCTCCCCTACAAATCTAGAGTCCCTTCTGCACATGCATCATCATCATCATCATCATCATAAGGAGCAGCAGTGGCGTAGTGGCTAAGAGCAGTGGCTAAGAGCAGGTGCACTTTGATCTGGAGGAACCAGGTTTGATTCCCAGCTCTGCCGCCTGAGCTGTGGAGGCTTCTCTGGGGAATTCAGATTAGCCTGTGCACTCCCACACACGCCAGCTGGGTGACCTTGAGCTAGCCACAGCTTCTCGGAGCTCTCTCAGCCCCACCTACCTCACAGGGTGTTTGTTGTGAGGGGGGAAGGGCAAGGAGATTGTCAGCCCCTTTGAGTCTCCTGCAGGAGAGAAAGGGGGGATATCAATCCAAACTCCTCCTCCTCCTCCTCCTCCTCCTCTTCTTCTTCTACTACTACTACTACTACTACTACTACTACTACTACTACTAATAATAATAATAATAATAATAATAATAATAATTTATTTAATTTAATATACCGCCCTATCCCCGAAGGGCTCAGGGCGGTGTACAGTATAAAATATCACATATAAAAACATACATACAATTTAAAACAATTATATCCTAAAGCAGATTATGCCCCAAACAGTGTCCCACAAAACCCTTATGCAACCCTCCCACAGTAAAAGAATAATGGGTCCCGATGCTGTTAGGGGACTCGCATATAGCCGGGGGGGGGGGGGGGGCTGGAGCACCCTCAGCGGCTGGTCTCTCCAAAGGCCCGGTGGAACAACTTTTAATGCACTTTCAATCCACGTTCACAACTGTTTGCAAATGGATTTTGCTCTTCCGCACAGTAAAGCCCAGCCTCAAAGTGCACTGAAAGTGGACTGAAGGTGCGCGATTCTGCATGTGCGGAAGGGGCCGAGGTTTGGATGCGAGCCCCCGCCTCCTGCAAAGGACGGCTGGCTGCATTTTTAAGTTTCCACACCCTCTGCTTCCACCTTCTAATTAATAAGCCGTGATTGGTCCCACCGGTGCCTCTGCCTCTGTTTGTGCCAAAGTGTAACCTGGCCCCGCCAACCTGCACTCCCAAAGGCCCGGCAGGTGATAGATCCAAAACAACACCATCAAAAAAAAAGGGGACTTCTTGTTAGAATTGTTTCCTGGCAGGGCACCTGCATGACAGGTGGATGTTCAACAGCGGGGGCTCGCATCCAATGAAATAATAAATAATAATAAACAGGAGCAGTCTTGCTGCGCGTAGAACATGACTTGGGTTCCCCAAATCCGTCCATTGCGGGTTGCTCCCAGCTGCCTCCCGCGTTGCTATTCTTATCCGGCTCTTCCTCCAAAGATCTCGGGTCACGGGTCTCTCCTCCCCAGTTTGTCCTCACGACAACCCTGTGAGGTAGGCTAGGCCAAGAAAGGGTGGACTGGCTGAAAGGCACCCGAGCAAGCAGACTGAGGGTCTAGTTTTAGTCGTTTTAGTATTTATATAGTAGTTTTAGTATTTATATATTATTTTATTGTAAATTATGTATTTGATGTTTTAATTGTTTTAGTGTTGATGGACACTGCCCTGAGCCTTCGGGGAGGGCGGTATATAAATATAAATAAACAAACAAACAAATAAATAAATGCAGGCTCCCCTCCTCCCATGTATCATTTTGGAGCATTTCTTTGCTCCTGATGCATCTTTGTGCTGCGCCGTTGCTTCTGCGATAGAAGACTTTAGCCTCTCAAGAGCTCTCTGGCAGGGTTTGAAATCTCAGGAGGGATCCCAGAATTGTGCTGTTTTCCTTGTTATAGTTCAGGCCTTTCCAAGAAGGCATATCAGGTTTCCGGCCTGCGCTTGATTATCCAGGTGAGGCCTGTAAGGACAGGTGTGGAATCGTTTTTCACTGCCTTCTGGTCCGGCACTTTAAGCAGCTGCTTGTGCAGGGATGAGAGGGTTGCCAAACTCCAGGCGGGGCCTGGAGATCTCCCAGAATTACAACTAATCTCATGTCTTCAGCTTCCCTGGAGAAAAATGGCACGGTGGACTCTGGAAGCATAGAGTTGGAAGAGACTCCTAAGGGCCATCCAGTCCAACCCCCCTGCTATGCTGGAATACGCAATCAAAACACTCCCGACAGATGGCCATCCAGCCTCTCTTTTAAAAAACTTCCACAAAAAGGAGACTCAACCCCCACCCACCCAGGCAGCATAGTTGAACAGCCCTGACTGTCAGGAAGTTCTTCCCAATTTTTAGGTGGACTCTCTTTTCCTGCACCTTGAACCCATGACTCCTGGTCCTGGTCTCTGGAGCAGCAGAAAACAAGCTTGCTCCCTCTTCAACATGACATTCGTTGAGATATTTAAACACAGCTATCATGTCAACCCTTAACCTTCTCTTCTCCAGACTAAACACATCTAAATCCCTAAGTCTCTCCTCGTAGGGCATGGATTCCAGACCTTTGACCATATTGGTTGCCCCACTCTGGACCCGTTCCAGCTTGTCAATATCCTTCTTGAATTTCAGTGCCCAGAACTGAACCCAATATTACAGGTGAGGTCTAACCAATGCAGAATAGAGAGGTACTATACTGTCTTTCAATCTAGACTAGGGGTCTTCAAACTATGGCCCTCCAGATGTTCAAGGACTACAAATCCCATCAGCCCCTGCCAGCATGGCCAAGTGGTAGGGCTCATGGGAATTGTAGTCTATGAACATCTGGAGGGCCATAGTTGGAAGACCCCCGATTCTAGACACTATACTCCTATTGATGACAGTTTTGATGGCGAATTCTGTGGAACTGAAAATCTATTGAGCTCTCTCCGCTTCCAATACTCTGCACTCTGCAGGCTCCCTTTAAGCTCCAGGAATTTTCCCAGCTAGAGTTGGCAACCCAATCCCACCCCCCAGTTTTATATAAGCAATTACAGGACTTTATAAATGAGGAGATGATCTGCTAGATTTTCCTAGCGATAGCTGCAGTCCGGCTGAGATCCTCTTTTTATGCCTTTGCCCCAAAGCGGACACAGGCGACATCACCCGTAGTTTGGTTAGTCTTCTCTTCGCCAAGCAGTTTGTGTTAAGGTTCTGCTAATAATTAGATCAGTGACCCAATTAAATTTTGTTAATCAATTAGCTCTCAGGCTTTCAAGCGATTAGCTGAATTTAAATTTTGGAGCATCCGTGCCACAGCGAGGAAGCACCTTTAGCTGTTAAGCTTCGCCGTGGAGTTTGCTGATGAGCGCGGCCCCTCTTTTGGAATAGATTTGATTACGCCGATGTTCTTGGCCTTCCAAGCATCTCTGTCCATCTGCCCTTAAAATGCTAAAAGAATCTCCTTCCACTTGACGTTTAACTCCCACCCGTGGTGGTGGGCAGTGGTGGGATCCAAAAATTTTAGTAACAGGTTCCCGTGGTGGTGGGATTCAAACTGTGGCGTAGCGCCAATGGGGCTGGGCGGGGCACAACAGGGGCGTGGCCTGGCATTCCGGGGGCGGGGCATTCCTGGGTGGGGCTGTGGCAAGGATGCAGCCGCTGCGCCGGTCCTTGGGCAGGAAACGAATGCACGCAGGCGCAGGCTGCCACGCACGCCGGTGCACCTCCTGCTAGACTGCTTCCAGTTCTGCGCGCTACTGCGGAGAGGAGGGGCATAACTAAGGCAAAAATCACGGTGGCAAAATCACCCATTAGTAACCCACTCTCGGGAACCTGTGAGAACCCGCTGGATCCCACCTCTGCCAGGACTTACAGTCCAGAGTCCAACAGGAAGAGGGTGGAGATTTGCAGAGAGTAGCCCTGTTGGACTGCTAGATTCGAGTTCAGCGGCACCTGACAGACCAACAAGATTTTGGGGGATATAAGCTCTCAGGAGTCACATCTCTCTTTGCACAGGTGGAAAGTGAAAACTGACTTTTAAACCAGTTTTCTCTCCTGTAATAGCCCAATTTTGTCTGTTCCCTGCAACCTCCCTAAAAGGCCCTTCTGGGAGGAAAAAGATTGTGCGGGAAGCCGTGCGCCTGCCAGTGCAACACAGGATGCAATCTTTCATTTCCCTTCATCGATGCAACCTTTTATTTCCCTTCATTGAGAAAAGCCAGCTATTGACGCGCCTGCTCAGTTTAGCACGGGTAGCCATTGAGCGGTGCAAAATTTCCACCCAGCTGCTGCCTGTAGCCAGAGATCTTTGGTGTGTGTGGGGGGGGGGGGGGGGGGGGCCTTCCTTGGTTACATGCCCCAACTGGCACACCTGAGCCCGACTAACCTGCAGGATCCCACGTGGGCTGATCTCCAAGGGATATTTTGGAAGCAGCTGCCGCCCGACTCTGCATCTTCTCTTGCTGGTAGGGGCAAAGGAGGAAGGGAACGGCGCCAACCTGGAAGGTTCGGTTCATAGGAGAGATAGAACTTGAATGCGTCTGGCTCTTATAGGGTTGCCGGGGGGTTGGCTTGTCTTTCTTTCCGATGCCAGCAGGGCAAAACCATCTGGAGTGAGTGCAGTTTGCCTCGTGCATATTTAGAAGCTGCTCATGTGTCTAATCTGGAGGAACCGGGTTTGATTCCCAGCTCTGCCGCCTGAGCTGTGGAGGCTTATCTGGGGAATTCAGATTAGCCTGTGCACTCCCACACATGCCAGCTGGGTGACCTTGGGCTAGTCACAGCTTCTCGGAGCTCTCTCAGCCCCACCCACCTCACAGGGTGTTTGTGGTGAGGGGGGAAGGGCAAGGAGATTGTCAGCCCCTTTGAGTCTCCTGCAGGAGAGAAAGGGGGGATATCAATCCAAACTCCTCCTCCTCCTCCTCTTCTTCTTCTTCTTCCTCTTCCTCCTCCTCTTCTTCTTCTTCCTCCTCCTCTTCTTCTTCTTCCTCTTCCTCTTCCTCTTCCTCTTCCTCCTCCTCCTCCTCCTCCTCCTCCTCCTCTTGTTGTTGTTGTTGTTTTTCTTCTTCTTGTTCTTGTTCTTGTTCTTCTTGTTCTTCTTGTTCTTCTTCATCATCATCATCTTCTTCTTCTTCTTCTTCTTGTGCCTCTGGATTTTCCTGTGCAGACAAGCTTTCCAGTTGCAAACGGGGAAGGGCTGTGGTTCAGTGGCAGAGCACCTGCTCGGCATGCAGGAGATGCCAGGTTCGATCCCTGGTGCCTCCAGTTAAAGTAGGTGGTACAGAAGCCCTCTACCTGAGACACCGAGAAGCCCCTCCCCTCTGAGTAGACAGAGAGTCTCCCTACATCAGGGCATTACAATCGTGGCTGGGGGTCAGAAAGTTGTCTGTGGTTGTTCTGGCCTTTCGGTCCAATTTGCCCCCCCCCCCCATGGCTTTACTTTACAGAAACCGAGGCTTGGAATGCTTAGCAATATTGGAGTGGTCACCTAGCAACTCCCAACGGCCATTGAGAGTTCAGCAGGCAATCTTCTCAAAGCTGCATGAATCGCTTCTGTTACTTTGGACAATTTTAAGCCCCTCAGGGAGGGAGAGGGAGAGATAGCTTGAACCAGGATATGTGTGTGTGAGTGTGTATGAATCTACCATCTTTCTATCTAATCTTCCTTCCTTCCTTCCTTCCTTCCTTCCTTCCTTCCTTCCTTCCTTCCTTCCTTCCTTCCTTCCTTCCTTCCTTCCTTCCTTCCTTCCTTCCTTCCTTCCTTCCTTCCTTCCTTCCTTCCTTCCTTCCTTCCTTCCTTCCTTCCTTCCTTCCTTCCTTCCTTCCTTCCTTCCTTCCTTCCCCCTTCCCTCCTTCCTTCCTTCCTTCCTTCCTTCCTTCCCCCTTCCCTCCTTCCCTCCTTCCCTCCTTCCTTCCTTCCTTCCTTCCTTCCTTCCTTCCTTCCTTCCTTCCTTCCTTCCTTCCTTCCTTCTTTCCTTCCTTCCCCCTTCCCTCCTTCCTTCCTTCCTTCATTCCTTCCTTCCTTTCCTCCTCCCTCCCTCCCTCCTCCCTCCCTCTGTCCCTCCCTCCTTTCTTCCTTCCTTCCTTCCTTTCCTCCTTCCTTCCTCCCTTCCTCCCTCCCTCCCTCCCTCCCTCCCTCCCTCCTTCCTTCCTTCCTTCCTTTCTTCCTTCCTTCCTTCCTTTTTCTTTCTTTCTTTTTCTTTCCTTCTTCTTTCCTTCTTTCCTTCCTTCTTTCCTTCTTTCCTTCTTTCTTTCCTTCTTTCCTTCTTTCTTTCTTTCTTTCTTTCTTTCTTTCTTTCTTTCTTTCTTTCTTTCTTTCTTTCTTTCTTTCTTTCTTTCTTTCTTTCTTTCTTTCTTTCTTTCTTTCTTTCTTTCTTTCTTTCTTTCTTTCTTTCTTTCTTTCTTTCTTTCTTTCTTTCTTTCTTTCTTTCTTTCTTTCTTTCTTTCTTTCCAGTTCCTGATTTGTCTGCAGTGCTGGGACTTGCAGAGAAATCCACCCAGTCTGCCCCTAGCTTCATTTTGGGGGTCTCCTATCAATCATATCCTCTATGGGGTGGTTCAGAAATAGATATATGGATGACTAGTTTATGCCATCAGTGCATGAGGAGCTTTGCGGCATAAGAGAAACTATATCCCCTGCCCCAACCCTCAAAGGAGCTTACAAACTAAAGTCTGATGAGAAGGGGGGGGGCGTGCAGAAAGAGGGGTGGGCAATGCCAGAGGAAGAAGGGATGAATGCAAGTTGGGGGGGAGGAGAGGGCTTTGATCATTGGCAGGGATTAAACTTGGCTTAACTTGAACCAGGACAGAGAGGATGCTGTTTCCCCCCTGGCTCCGATGTGCAGAACCAAACCAGGAGAGGCGATTCTTGCAGATTCATCCCACGTTTAACTTCTGCCCAGCAAGCTGCTGTTAAGGCCTAGGACAGTGGTGGCGAACCTTTGGCACTCCAGATGTTATGGACTACAATTCCCATCAGCCCCTGCCAGCATGGCCAATTGGGCTGGTGGGAATTGTAGTCCATAACATCTGGAGTGCCAAAGGTTTGCCACCACGGGCCTAGGAAGAGAAAGACCAGAGGGCAGCTGAGACTCAGCGCTGGATCCTCCGCAGTCTAGTGAAAGGATCTCTGAGGATACACAGAGCGTGGCGTAGCGGTTGAGAGCAGGTGCACTCCAATGTGGAGAACTGGGTTTGATTCCCTGCTCTGCCGCTTGAGCTATGGAGGCTTATCTGGTGGACCAGATTAGCTCGTGCACTCCCAACAAATGCCAGCTGGGTGACCTTGGGCTAGTCACAGTTCTTCGGAGCTCTCTCAGCCACACCCACCTCACAGGGTGTTTGTTGTGGTGGTGGGGGGGAAGGGAAAGGAGATTGTAAGCCCCTTTGAGTCTCCTTACAGGAGAGAAAGGGGTATATACATCCAAACTCCCCCTCCTCCTCCTCTTCTCTCCCCCCCGCCCCGCCCTGTGGCTGACCTCCAGCACAAGGCCCAATTTCCCGAGCTCTTTGGTTGCTTTTTCATTTTTTTAAAAATAATTTTTATTGTATCATTTGAATATTCCATTTTATATTAATACACTTCTTCATTGGTTTTCAAACAATACATTTTCCCCCTTTTCCCCTCCCCCCTGTATTTTCTTCATAGTTTTATCAAACAAACGGCAGTACATAAGAACATAAGAACAAGCCAGCTGGATCAGACCGAAGTCCATCTAGTCCAGCTCTCTGCTACTCGCAGTGGCCCACCAGGTGCCTTTGGGAGCTCACATGTAGGATGTGAACACAATGGCCTTCTGCGGCTGTTGCTCCCGATCACCTGGTCTGCTAAGGCATTTGCAATCTCAGATCAAAGAGGATCAAGATTGGTAGCCATAAATTGACTTCTCCTCCATAAATCTGTCCAAGCCCCTTTTAAAGCTATCCAGGTTAGTGGCCATCACCACCTCCTGTGGCAGCATATTACAAACACCAATCACATGTTGCATGAAGAAGTGTTTCCTTTTATTAGTCCTAATTCTTCCCCCCAGCATTTTCAATGAATGCCCCCTGGTTCTAGTATTGTGAGAAAGAGAGAAAAATTTCTCTCTGTCAACATTTTCTACCCCATGCATAATTTTGTAGATTTCAATCATATCCCCCCTCAGCCGCCTCCTCTCCAAACTAAAGAGTCCCAAACGCTGCAGCCTCTCCTCATAGGGAAGGTGCTCCAGTCCCTCAATCATCCTCGTTGCCCTTCTCTGCACTTTTTCTATCTCCTCAATATCCTTTTTGAGATGCGGCAACCAGAACTGGACACAGGACTCCAAGTGCGGTCGCACCACTGCTTTATATAAGGGCATGACAATCTTTGCAGTTTTATTATCAATTCCTTTTCTAATGATCCCCAGCATAGAGTTTGCCTTTTTCACAAGTAAGTTCATTCTTTCTCTTCTCTTCTCCCATATCTCCTCATCGACTCCAGCTTCTTTCATCCAGTCCGCATATATTGTCCAAATCTTCAAAATTTTGCTCTGTTTATCTTGCCACAGTTTATTTTTTGTTATTATTTTGAAAATGTCCAGTGTCACTTGTTCCCAGATATATTCCAACCATTTCTGGATTGTCCATTTTTTCTTTTCTTTCCAGCCTAAAGCTATTGTTGCATGTGCTGCTTTGATCATTATTTTATACATATAGCTTTTGGTTGCTTTTTCAGAACCCACCTGAAAGGTGCTCTTTTGGTTGCCTCCTTTTATTCCCCCCGAGAGGGCTGCCGTGGTTTGCAGAATTGGCGCAGCAAGCAGAAATCCAACAGATGCAGCTCTCTCTATGTCGAGAAACCGTATCTGCTTTCTTCTTCTTCCCCGAAAAGAGCTGTGTTTACCTCCACGGGGCCGATCGAGAACAAGTGCTCTGGGATGGCAGGCCTCTCCTGTCCCCTGGGTTTTAAGAATAGCCGCCTGCCTCCTGGTGGGTTCTGCCTTGATTAATCAGTTAATACCTTGAGCTCCATTGTGCTTCTTGAGGTCAGTGCCTTCTAAGAGATGCATCTATCTCTCACTGTCCCTTGGAAATGAACGGCAGGGCATATGGTTAAGTAGTTGGGGAATTTGGGGGAAGAGAGAAGGTTGCGATAAGGGCTGTCAAGTCACAGCCAACTTACGGTGCCCCTGTGGGGTTTTTGAGGCAAAAGAAATTCATAGGATCATAGAGTTGGAAGAGACTCCCAAGGGCCATCCAGTCCAACCCCCTGCAATGCAGGAACACACAATCAAAGCACTCTCGACAGATGGCCACCCAGCCTCTGCTTAAAAACCTCTGAAGGAGGAGACTCCACCACTCTCCAAGGTAGCATATTCCACTGTTGAACAGCCCTGGCAATCATAAAGTTCTTCCTAATGTTTAGGTGGAATCTCTTTTCCTGCACCTTGAATCTATTATTCCATGTCCTAGCCACGTGGGATATGGCTACCAGTCTTGATCCTCTTTGATCTGAGGTTGCAAAGGCCTTAGCAGACCAGGTGCTCGGGAGCAGCAGCAGCAGCAGAAAGCCCTTGCTTTCACATCCTGCAGGTGAGCTCCCAAAGGCACCTGGTGGGCCACTGCGAGGAGCAGAGAGCTGGACTAGATGGACTCTGGTCTGATCCAGTTGGCTTGTTCTTATGTTCTTATGTAGCCTCTGGAGCCGCAGAAAACAAGCTTGCTCCCTCTTCAACATGACATCCCTTCAAATATTTAAACATGGCTATCTTGTCACCCTCTTCATCTTCTCTTCTCCAGACTAAACATCCGCAGCTCCCAAAATCTCTCTTCGTAGTGCATGGATTCCAGACCTTTGACTATTTTGGTCCCCCTCCTCTGAACCCGTTCCAGCTTGTCAATACCCTTCTTGAATTGTGGTGCCTAGAACTGGATACAATATTCCAGGTGTGATCTGAACAGGGTGGTATCATTACATCCCTCAGCCTAGACACTTTATTCCCATTGATGCCGCCTAGGATTGCATTGGCTTTCTTGTCTGCCGCATCACACTGTTGACTCATGTTCAGTGTGTGGTCTACTAAAACATGGTTCACCGTTGTCTGTCTCTGCCTAGTAACCCTGAACTTTCTTGGTGGCCTTCCATCCAATTACTGACCAGGACTGACCCTGCTTAGACCCTGGCCATGCTGGAAGGGGCTGATGGGAATTGTAGTGCATGAACATCTGGAGAGCCGCAGGTTGCAGACCCCTGGATCAGGGTAACCTGGGCCACCCAAGTCAGGGCAGATTAACAGAGGTGGTTTGCAATTCCCTGGTCTGGACTTCCTTAATGGTCTTCCATCCAAGTACTAACCAGGACTAGTCTGGGTGTCCAGGGCAAGGCAGGGGAGAAATAGGGAACATGATTAGACTGATAGTTTAAAACAGGGATGCAAAGAAATGAATGCAAAAACAATATTCTCCCAAATACCCTGACTCATTTCACCTCCTTACTGTATCATCCTCAGATGCCGAAGAGCATCTTCTTTTGAGCTTGCGCTGTACTCAGCTCCTTTTTAAAGTGAGATGACTTGTTGTGGGTTTTTGGCCCAGAGGGAGGGCCAAGGCCCGTTTTATTATTCTTTATTAGTTTGATATGCCACCCTTCCTCGAGGAGGAGGAGGAGGGGGAGGGGGAGGAGGAGGAGTTTGGATTTATACCCCACCTTTCTCTTTTGTAAGGAGATTCAAGGCATCTTGCAAACTCCTTTCCCTTCCTCTCCCCACAACAGACAGACACCTTGTGAGGCAGGTGGGGCTGAGAGAGTTCTGAGAGAACTGTGACTGGCCCAAGGTCACCCAGTCCACCAGATAAGAGCCCACCAGTTCACCAGATCCAGTTCACCAGATAAGAGTCTTGCAGGCTCAGGGTGGCTCACAACAATGTATGAATACAATACAGTAATTGAAACAGTTTAAAAAAAAACATTTGCATTAAACACACTGTTGAAACTACTCAGGGAAGCTTTCCCAGTGAGTCCATATCCTGTATATCCTTATTGTTCTATGATGTGCAGATATACCAGTGGTGGCGAACTCAGAGCTCTTTCTGTGGGCACGCGTGCACTCAGTTCGTCATGTGGGGGGCAGAAAATCACACACACCCCCAATAATAATAATAACATCTGTAGGGCTTGGCCAGGGGCATCGATCCTTTACCTGGGAGTAAGCTTGGTTGCTGGCAATGGGGCTTGCTTCTGAGTAAACCCTCCTAGGGTCGTGATTCACCCATTCAAAGTGTTGCACGGTTGCTTCATCAAGCTTACTCCAGAGTAACGCGCGCCTCGGAGCCAACTGCTTTTCCAAACTAAAACCTCAATATTCAGGTTAAATTGCCGTGTTGGCACTTTGTGATAAATAAGTGGGTTTTGGGTTGTATTTGGGCACTCGGTCTCAAAAAGGTTCGCCACCACTGAGATATACCCTTCTGAATATAGTTCGAGCAGACCTGGAGAATCATAAGGGAAGAAGAAGAAGAGTTTGGCTTTATACCCTCCTTTCTCTCCTGTAAGGAGACTCAAGGGGGCTGACAAGCTCCTTTCCCCTCCTCTCCCCACAACAGACACCTTGTGAGGTCAGTGGAGTTGAGAGAGTTCTGAGAGAACTGTGACTAACCCAAGGTCACCCGGCAGGAACATAGGAGTGTGGAAACACATCTGGTTCACCAGATAGGGGTCCACCACTCAGGTGGAGGAGCGGGGAATCAAACCCAGTTCTCCAGATTAGAGTGCACCTGCTCTTAACCACTATACCACGCTGGCTCTCAAGAAGAGGTTGTGGTTAAGGGGAAGAGCCTGGGCTGGACATGCAGAAAGTTGCAGATTCAGTCTGCTGTTAAAAGCTCAGGTGATGTGAAAGACCTCCCCCCGAGACCCTGGAGAGTTGGCTGCCAGTTGAGTCGACAATACCAATCTTGAAGGGCTAATGGTCTGATTCGTGGCGAAAGACAGTTCTTGCTCCCAGCAGAGGATTCCAGAGAGGAGGCGGTGTTGTCAATGTTTGCAGGAGCAAAACAAAACGGGCTTCCTGTGGCACCTTCCAGTCTGACGGGAGACGCTCCCGTGAGTCAGAACCTCCTTCCTCAGACGCAGCAATCGATTGCGCCATCGCTGCTTGCAAAGAAGGGCTCTGTGACTCATGAAAGTTTGCTGTCATTTTTCAAGGAGCCGCTGGATCCCGTGTCTCCTCTTGCTCCGAGAAGCTCACAGTATAGTGTTAAAGGGGAGGGGGTGGAGGAGGAGGAGGAGGAGGAGGAGGCGGAGGCCAGGGTGGGAAAGGCTGAACGCAGAACCAAGGCTGTTGACAGGCGCGTCAAGGTTTCTTTCCAAGCTGGGCTGGCAGGGAACCGAACGGCGTTCCGGGCAGGAGTCTTGCTCATGCGGAGGAGAGCGGCGTCGCTGCTTTGTAATGGCTGGGAACAATTCTCTCGGAGCAATTCAAAATGGCATCAGCCGTGGGATTACCTGCTCTCCTGTTCCGAGCTGTGGTGCTCTATGACTGCAAGGGAGAGAGAGAGAGAGAGAAGAGAGAGAGAGAGAGAGAGAGAGAGAGAGAGAGAGAGAGAGAGAGAGAAGTCCTAGGGAACTCCCCCCCCCCCCCCAGTTGCCTTGAGATTCTCGAAGGAGGCAGCCAGTCTGTGGGGGTTTCCCAGATCCCACGGAAACCTGCTTTTCGTCCCACACCTGGAAAGGAGGAGTGAACTTCCATAAACCTTGGAGGAGTCTGCACATGGGAGTAAATCCAGCCCCAATAGAAGAGCTCTCTCTTGCTCAAAATTTGCAGGCCTCTTTTTTTCGCCTGGATGATGGACAGATGGACGAGGTTGCTGGTGGGAGGAGGGCTACTGCTGTTGCTTTTATTTACAAAAGTTGCATCCCCCCCCTTTCTGCCCTCACAAGGCAGCTGAGAATTAAAAACCTGTATGTTAAAAGCACATTTTAAAGTCATTAAGATCCGGAAAAAAAACCCCAACACCCAACTTTAAACCAATTAAAAAAGTTAAAATTCATTAAAAACAACAACCCAGAAACTGCAATTAAAATATGGGTTAGGACAGTGATGGCGAACCTTTTCGAGACCGAGTGCCCAAATTGCAACCCAAAAACCACTTATTTATTGCAAGTGCCAACACAGTAATTTAACCTGAATACTTAGGTTTTCCTTTAGAAAAAATGGTTGGCTCCAAGGCATGCGTTACTCGGGAGTAAGCTTGGTGGTCGTTGGTGGCTTTGCTTTGAATCAACCGTGCAACTCTTCCAACGGGTGAATCACGACCCTAGGAGGGTTTACTCAGAAGCAAGACCCATTGCCAGCAACCGAGCTTACTCCCAGGTAAAGGATTGTGCTTTTGTTCTTCACATGAAAATCAGTGGAGTTTAACAGCGCTTAACAGGATTACCTACACTGCCTCCCCAAAACTAGGTCTTAGGTTTAATGCTAATAATCGAGCCCAGCGTCCCAGGCCAGCCTAGATGTGTGTGTGGGGGGGGGACTCTGTTTGCGCGTGCCCACAGAGAGGGGTCTGAGTGCCACCTCTGGCACCCGTTCCATACGTTCGCCACCACTGGGTTAGGAAGTAGGAATCTTTGAGAGGATGCCAAAAGTGTGGGGGGGGGTGTCTTCACATGCTGGTGTAAGATGGCAACGGAATAGGTAAATCACAGGTGTTGCTAGCCATAGGCAAAGCCGGCCTTGGGCACCGTGCCAGGTCATTCCACCTGTCTAAGACAATCCTTGCTTTGCGATTACTGGGAGATTCTCTGTAGATAGACTCAGAACTGGACCTGACAACAGCACACGTGAAAGGGATCAGGAGTCTTAGTAGGCCACAAACTGAAATGAGTCAGCAGTGTGATGCGGCAGCCAAGAAAGCCAATCCAATTCTGGGCTGCATCCATAGGAGCAGTGTCCAGATCGAGGGAAGTAATAATATCTCTCTATTTTGCATTGGTCAGACCTCACCTGGATTACTGTGTCTAGTTCTGGGCACCAAGAAGGAACCTGTCCAGAGTAGGGTGTCCAAAATGGTCAAAGGTTAGGATTCCATGCTAAATGAGAACTTAAGTAGCTGGGGATGCTTAGTTTGGTGAGGAGAGGGTTAAGGGGTGACATGATAATCTTGTTTAGATATTTGAAGGGATGCCCTGTCGAAGAGGGAGCAAGCTTGTTTTCTGCTTCTCCGAGACTAGGACCAGGAGTCATGGGTTCAAGGTGAAGGAAAAGAGATTCCACCTGAACATCAGGAAGAACTTCCTCCTGGCAGGGGCTGTTTGTCAGTGGAGAAGGCAGTACCTTGAAGTGTGGTGGAGTCTCCTTCTTTGGAGGTTTTGAAAGAGAGGCTGGATCTGTTGGAAGTGGTTTGATGGTGTGTTCCTGCATGGCAGCGGGTTGGACTTGATGGCCCTTGGGGGTCTCTTCCAACTCTGTGATTATTTGGTTTCGTTAATCTGTCTGGCCAGTCTAATGAATCATCTTTCCCCTCTCCCTTCCCTTTCCCCTTTGGTATACTATATGGAGGAATCTTGACTTATGAGTGGTCAGAATATTGACAGAGTTTTATCCCCCCTTGGTCTGGGGTTAATGGCCCCAAGATGTTGATGTATTGTAACTGATTTTGTTGTTCTATCATAGTGAATAGTTGTAAGCCGACCTGAGCCCTTACGGGGAAGGACGGTCTATAAACAACAACCACTACAACTACAATTAGAAGAAGAAGAAGAGTTTGGATTTATATCCCCCCTTTCTCTCCTGCAGGAGACTCAAAGGGGCTAACAATCTCCTTGCCCTTCCTCCTTCACAGCAAACACCCTGTGAGGTGGGTGGGGCTGAGAGAGCTCCGAAGAACTGTGACTAGCCCAAGGTCACCCAGCTGGCATGTGTTCGAGTGCACAGGCTAATCTGAATTCCCCAGATAAGCCTCCACAGCTCAGGCAGCAGAGCTGGGAATCAAACGCGGTTCCTCCAGATTAGATACACGCGCTCTTAACCTCCTACGCCACTGCTGCTCACAACAACAACAACTACTACTACTACTACTACTACTACTACTACTACTAGTCGGCGGCGGCGGTGGCGGCGGCGGCGGCGGCACCCTGGGCGCCATTCTAAAAACCCTAGATCTGCAGTGGAAACCTCTTCAAATTGACAAGATCAACATCTGTCAGATTCAAAAGGCAGATTCAAAAGCCTGGGATCTGCGCAAAGACTACACTGATATATTGCAATATCTTGGCCTCTGGGCAAGTCTTGAAATGTAACGAAAGGCCAACCGCCCACTAAAAAACTGGCAACTGTGATACCAAACAAAATAGTAAAAATAAATCTGTGTTGCAAGCCTGCCTGCGAATAATGATTTTAAAATGTAATTTGATCATCAGTGTTTTAAATGGTAAACTGCCTTGTATGGCCTTTGCAAGGGCAAAAGGGGGGATTCAAATTTTGTAAAATAATTTTAAGAAATAATGTGGCGACCCAAGTTGGCTGGCTGAGGGATCTTTGCTGCAGGAGGCTTTTCTCTGCTTTGGCTTCCAAAACTGGGGTGGGCATATTAACCGTACCCCATCATCCTTTCTCTGTCTACAGGAGCAGCAGTGGCGCAGTGGCTAAGAGCAGGTGCACTCTTATCTGGAGGAACCAGGTTTGATTCCCAGCTCTGCCGCCTGAGCTGTGGAGGCTTCTCTGGGGAATTCAGAATTCAGCCCCTCCTACCTCACAGGGTGTTTGTTGTGAGGGGGGGAGGGCAAGGAGATTGTCAGCCCCTTTGAGTCTCCTGCAGGAGAGAAAGGGGGGATATAAATCCAAACTCTTCTTCTTCTTCTCGCTATGCCCTTTTTGAAAAGAGCACAGTTCAAGGGGGGTTATTGGCATATTGAGACAGGAACCTTGTAACCCAAAAATCCTGTTGATCTGTCAGGTTCTACTGGACTCGAATCTAGCTGTTCTTCTGCAAACTGACACGGCTACACTCTGAAACTTTGGCATAGAAAGCTGAATGTTTACAAAGAGAGCCAGTGTGGTGTAGTGGTTAAAAGCAGGTGGAGTCTAATCTGCAGAACCGGGTTTGATTCCCCACTCCTCCACCTGAGTGGCAGAGGCTTATTGGGTGAACCAGAGTTGTTTCTGCACTCCTACCTTCCTGCTGGGTGACCTTGGGCTAGTCACAGTTCTCTCAGGACTCTCTCAGCCCCACCTGCCTCACAAAATGTATGTTGGGGAAGAGGAAGGGAAAGGAGCTTGTAAGCCACCTTGAGGAGTCTCTTTACAAGAGACAAAAGTGGGCTATAAATCCGATCTTCTTCTTCTTCTTCTTCTTCTTCTTCTTCTTCTTCTTCTTCTTCTTCTTCTTCTTCTTCTTCTTCTTCTTCTTCTTCTTCTTCTTCTTCTTCTTCTTCTTCTTCTTCCTCTTCCTCTTCCTCTTCTTCCTCTTCTTCCTCTTCCTCTTCTTCCTCTTCCTCTTCCTCTTCCTCTTCCTCTAAGGTCCCACCCACACTGACGCCATTTTCGTTTGATCAGCCACCTCCTGGCACCACTGGAGAGCTTTTTGTGAGCTTTTAAAAATCAGTGTCTGCTATAGCATTATAACACCAAGTGCTATATCATTTATTGATTTTTGTAAAGCCCTAGACCTGGAGCAGCTGGTGGAAATGGTGAAAGGAAATGCATGGAAAACTCTTGTATGGGCACCCTGTCGCTGATGTTCATTCCTCCGCGTTTGCAGTAGCAGTGAACGCAACACAAAGAATACTTGTCGTGTGGAGGTAGTTTCAGCAACAAGAGTAAGCCCAGAGTTCTTTCCTCTCTGGAGAGGAGCTTTCTGAAAAGATTTTTCGACAGTCTTAAGTATATACGATTTTGCTTAGCGACCCTTTATCTTCACACTTGCTGTTGTAGTCAAAGGATTCTTGCGTGAGGATTTCCTTTGAAGGAGCAGACTTGATGAGACAGTTTCCCTTTTCACAAGTCATGCTGATTCATCGCAAGTCTTGACCTTCCATTGATAAGAAAGGCAGGCTAGTATACAGGAAGTAAATACATAAGTATATATTTTTGTATTCTTGTTTTAATAATTCTGAAGTCCATCAATGTCTACTAGTCATTTATTGCTTCCACATCCTGCAGGTGAGACCCCAAAGGCACCTGGTGGGCCACTGCGAGTAGCAGAGTGCTGGACTAAATGGACTCTGGTCTGATCCAGCAGGCTCGTTCTTATGTTCTTATGTTCTTATTAGGTGTTGGAGTTTTATTGTTTTTAATATTTGTATTGCTATTTTTAATTATTTTAATGCATACGGTTTTATGTTGTGACCCACCCTGAGTCCTGCAGGGATAGGGCAAGATATAAATTCATTCATTCATTCCATCTATCCATCTATCCATATATCCATCCATCCATCCATCCATCTTCTACCATCATCCATCCATCCATCCATCCATCCATCCATCTTCTACCATCTACCATCATCCATCCATCCATCCATCCATCTTCTATCATCTACCATCTACCATCACCCACCCACCCACCCACCCACCCACCCATCCATCCATCCATCCATCCATCCATCCATCCATCCATCCATCCATCCATCCATCCATCCATCCATCCATCCATCCATCCATCCATCCATCCATCCATCTTCTACCATCATCCATCCATCCATCCATCCATCCATCCATCCATCCATCCATCCATCCATCCATCCATCCATCCATCCATCCATCCATCCATCCATCCATCCATCCATCCATCCATCTTCTACCATCATCCATCCATCCATCCATCCATCCATCCATCCATCCATCCATCCATCCATCCATCCATCCATCCATCCATCCATCCATCTACCATCATCTACCATCATCCACCCACCCACCCATCCATCCATCCATCCATCCATCCATCCATCCATCCATCCATCCATCCATCCATCCATCCATCCATCCATCCATCCATCCATCCATCCATCCATCCATCCATCCATCCATCCATCCATCCATCTTCTATCATCTACCATCTACCATCACCCACCCACCCACCCACCCACCCACCCATCCATCCATCCATCCATCCATCCATCCATCCATCCATCCATCCATCCATCCATCCATCCATCCATCCATCCATCCATCCATCCATCCATCTTCTACCATCATCCATCCATCCATCCATCCATCCATCCATCGTCAAATCCAAATCCATCCGTCAATCCAAATCCCCAAATCCAAATCCGTCATCCATCCGTCAAATCCGTCAAATCCATCTTCTATAAATCGTCAAATCCGTCAAATCCATCCGTCCGTCCGTCAAATCCAAATCCGTCAAATCCAAATCCGTCAAATCCATCCGTCAAATCTACCGTCATCTATAAATCGTCCGCCGTCCGTCCGTCGTCCGTCAAATCCGTCAAATCCGTCGTCGATCCATTCGTCCGTCCAAATCCGTCAAATCCGTCAAATCCAAATCCGTCAAATCCGTCAAATCCGTCGTCCGTCCGTCCGTCCGTCAAGTCTTCTATCATCTACCATCATCCATCTATCCATCTATCCATCTAAGGTGACTAAATCGAACCTCCATGGTCTGAGACAATCAGGCTCTAAACCTCAGTGCCAGGAGGCTGTATCAGCAGAAGGCCTTGGCATTTGTGCCCCTTTTTGAAAAGTATACTCCAATTCAGAGTAATTCAGACTAGAGGTGATAGTTGATCGCATGGATTACTGTGGCAAGGTCAGAACTGGGGAGATATGGGGCAAATTGGTGTGCCTGTCGAAGATGGTAAAAAGCGGACCTAGGGCGGACCTAGAAATCTGGGCTTCAAAAGACAACCTGGAGTCCAGAGTCGCGCCCAGACTGCACACCGATGAGGACAGATGTAATACCTCACTGGCTAAAACAGGCAGCCCAAAATCGGCCAGCATCTCTCCCTGACCCACCCATAGAACCTTTGTCTTTGCTGGATTCAATTTCAACCTGCTCGCTCTCAACCAGCCAGCCAGTGGCATTATAAATATAACATTAAACTATAAACTGTAAACAATAGTCATAACATCTACAGAGTCAACATAGATAGATAATAACAGATAATAATATGGTTTGTCGAAGGCTTTCATGGCCAGAATCATCGGGGTGTTGTGTGGTTTCCGGGCTGTATGGCCGTGTTCCAGTAGCGGTTTTTCTCCTCATGTTTCGCCTGCATCTGTGGCTGGCATCTTCAGAGTGATCTGTAAACAATAGTCATAACAACTACAGAGTCAACATAGATAGATAATAACAGATAATAATATGGTTTGTCGGCTAGCTTTCATGGCCAGAATCATCGGGGTGTTGTGTGGTTTCCGGGCTGTATGGCCGTGTTCCAGTAGCGTTTTCTCCTGACGTTTCGCCTGCATCTGTGGCTGGCATCTTCAGAGGATCTGTAAACAATAGTCATAACATCTACAGAGTCAACATAGATAGATAATAACAGATAATAATATGGTTTGTCGAAGGCTTTCATGGCCAGAATCATCGGGGTGTTGTGTGGTTTCCGGGCTGTATGGCCGTGTTCCAGTAGCGTTTTCTCCTGATGTTTCGCCTGCATCTGTGGCTGGCATCTTCAGAGGATCTGTAAACAATAGTCATAACAACTACAGAGTCAACATAGATAGATAATAACAGATAATAATATGGTTTGTCGAAGGCTTTCATGGCCAGAATCATCGGGGTGTTGTGTGGTTTCCGGGCTGTATGGCCGTGTTCCAGTAGCGTTTTCTCCTGACGTTTCGCCTGCATCTGTGGCTGGCATCTTCAGAGGATCTGTAAACAATAGTCATAACAACTACAGAGTCAACATAGATAGATAATAACAGATAATAATATGGTTTGTCGAAGGCTTTCATGGCCAGAATCATCGGGGTGTTGTGTGGTTTCCGGGCTGTATGGCCGTGTTCCAGTAGCATTTTCTCCCCTCACAACAAACACCCTGTGAGGTGGGTGGGGCTGAGAGAGCTCCGAGAAGCTGTGACTAGCCCATGGTCACCCAGCTGGCGTGTGAGGGAGTGCACAGGCTAATCTGAATCCCCCAGAGAAGCCTCCACAGCTCAGGCGGCAGAGCTGGGAACCAAACCCGGTTCAGATTAGATACACGAGCTCTTAACCTCCTACGCCACTGCTGCAAGGGGCCAAATGGTGGGAGAATTTCCTTTGCCCCCACGTCTGTTGGTTAGAATAGAAAGAGCCCTCAGCTCGCTGCGTTGTGGGGAAGGGGCCAGCCCCTGTTCAGATGGCTGCGTGGGGCGTTTGAAACGCGACCGGCAAAACAAGAGGACCGATTCACTGCCAGGAAGCGGGTTCGGGTATCTACAGGAAGCGGAGTCCAGCTGGTGCGGCCTCTGTCCTCGGGGGCCAGACCAAACGGTTATCTGGATTCCCGCAGAGCCGTGGGAGAGCTGGGAGACCTGTCCCCTGTCCCCATCGCTCGGCCGCGTCGGCCACAGCCTCTCCAAATAGGGAGTGGCGCATTTCGCACGGACAGCAGATGCTCTCTGCTCGGGGAATCGGGGCCGGGGGCTTGCCCTGGCCCTAGAGAGGGTGGGTAATCCGGCCAGGGTCAGGGTAGAGGTTACCGGCAGAGCCGCCGCTGCCGTTGCCATCTGAGGGCAGCTGCCGGCCCGGTTGGGAGGAAAAACAAGATCGTGGTTTCAGCCTCCGAGGTGGGGTTTGCACAAACAAAGGCAGGCAGGAGGAGGAAACTTTGGCAGGCGGTAATCCTGTTAACGCAGAGAGTGTGCGGACGCGTCCCGGAGGGCTGTGGTCACTGGGGGACTCGGCTGCGAATTTCTGCTTTCGAGGCAGGGGGAGCCGCTCAGAACGATTCTGGAAGGAGAGGTAGAACAAAGGCCCGATTCTAGTTTTGGAGCCCCTTCGCTTGGAGGGAAGGCTGTTTAGATGGAACGGTGACTGAGAAGGAAACATGGCAAAATTATGCATGGAACAGAAGAAGAAGAGAAGAAGAGTTTGGATTTATATCCCGCCTTTCTCTCCTGTAAGGAGACTCAAGGTGGCTTTCAAGCTCCTTTCCTTTCCTCTCCCCACAACAGATACCTCATAAGAACATAAGAACAAGCCAGCTGGATCAGACCAGAGTCCATCTAGTCCAGCTCTCTGCTACTCGCAGTGGCCCACCAGGTGCCTTGGGGAGCTCACATGCAGGAGGTGAAAGCAATGGCCTTCTGCGGCTGTTGCTCCCGAGCACCTGGACTGTTAAAGCATTTGCAATCTCAAATCAAAGAGGATCAAGATTGGTAGCCATTGGTAGCCATTGGTAGCCTCGTGAGGCAGGTGGGGCTGAGAGAGTTCTGAGAGAACTGGGACTAGCCCACAAAATAGAAAACAGTGTGCCAAGCACAATGCAACAGAACCGAACAACTCAAAAATTCACAATTGGCACACTGACCTGGATTTGTATGTAGACATCATTTACAATAATTCGAAGCAACATTTACTCAAAGTTATTTTTTTATTGTTATTGCACACATGTAAATCCACTTACACTAATGCTAACCTTATTCCAATATACTGTAATGAGAAAATTAAAGTGCATAATATATATAAAGTGCCAGGGTCAGTAAATCATATCAAAATACAATTTCATCATTTCGTTTAAGATATAATGACAAGGTCCATATGAGACTTGGTGAAAATTTGAAACCATACAGAACTGGGACTAGCCCAGGGGTCTGCAACCTGCGGCTCTCCAGATGTTCATGGACTACAATTCCCATCTGCCCCTGCCAGCATGGCCAATTGGGATTCAAATATTTTAACAACTAGTTCAGGGGTCTGCAACCTGTGGCTCTCCAGATGTTCAAGGACTACAATTCCCAATTGGCCATGCTGACAGGAGCTGATGGGAATTGTAGTCCATGAACATCTGGAGAGCCGCACGTTGCAGACTCCTGGACTAGCCCAAGGTCACCCAGCGGGAATGTAGGAGTGCGGAAACACATCTGGTTCACCAGATAAGCTTCTGCCACTGAGGTGGAGGAGTGGGGAATCAAACCCAGTTCTCCAGATTAGAATTCACCTAAAAGTGGGCGGAAAGAACTTCTTCTCCCTTTCCCCAAATACTAGAACTCGAGGGCCTCCAGTGAGGCTGATGGGCAGTAGCCTCAGGACGGACGAAAGGGCACACTTCTTTACACGGCAAGAGATTAAAATGTGGAATTCGCTTCCAGAGGATTTAGTGATGGCCACAAGCATAGAAAGCTTTAGAAGGGGATCAGACAGATTTATGGGCGGCAGGTCCGTCAGCGGCTACTAGCCATGGTGACTAAAAGAAGCCTCCATGTCCAGAGGCAGTAAACCTCTGTAGTCCCAGAGCTGGGAGGCAACACCAGGAGAAGGCAGCCTCTATGCCCTATTGCTGACCCTCCAGAAGAAGTGTTTGGCCACTGTGTGAGAGAGGACACTGGGCTAGATGGGCCACTGGTCAGATCCAACAGAGCTCTTCTAATGTAGGTCTCGGCCTCCATGCCCTGGCGCTCCAGAGGAAGTGTTTGGCCACTGTGTGAGACAGAAAGCTGGGCTAGATGGACCACTGCTCTGATCCAGCACGGTTCTCATGTTCTTCTGAGGACCGTGTCATCCCATGAGTCAGAAGTAAGAAGAAGAGGAGTTGGATTTATATCCCCCTTTCTCTCCTATAGGAGACTCAAAGGGGCTTACAAACCCCCTTCCCTCCTCCCAACAAACACCCTGTGAGGTGAGTGGGGCTGAGAGAGCTCCAAAGAACTGTGACTAGACCAAGGTCACCCAGCTGGCGTGTGTTGGCATGCGCAGGCTAATCTGAATCCCCCAGATAAGCCTCCGCAGCTCAGGCGGCAGAGCGGGGACTCAAACCCGTTTCCTCCAGATTAGAGTACACCTGCTCTTAACCACTACGCCACTGCTGCTCAAGTAAGGTTGGTCTTGCTCAGTAGAGGAGTCTATACCCTAGCTTCCACCGGAGTTGAACAACTCCTACCTTAAGAGGACCAGACCTGCTTCTGTTGCAAGTGAGCAATGAAACCAGGGAGGATTCCATGCAGAGTACGGAGAATGGAATATCTCTTGCACTGACTCACTTGAAACTAGTGGGACGGCATCTATTTCGGCGGCCTGTGAATAGCTTCTATTTCCATTAGCAGTTTGAAGAGCAAGCTTTTTAACGGAGGGGTTCCATCTTTTTAGCTCTTTTCACACTATTCTTCCAGCTTGAGGGTTGTCTTGTGAGTGTAATTTTAGGCGGCCAAGCGTGGCTTGATCCTTTTTGAATGTCCAAGGAGGAGGAGTTTGGATTTATATCCCCCCTTTCTCTCCTGCAGGAGACTCAAAGGGGCTTACAATCTCCTTGCCCTTCCCCCCTCACAACAAACACCCTGTGAGGTAGGTGGTGCTGAGAGAGCTCCGAGAAGCTGTGACTAGCCCAAGGTCACCCAGCTGGCGTGTGTGGGAGTGTACAGAGAAGCCTCCACAGCTCAGGCGGCAGAGCTGGGAATCAAACCCGGTTCCTCCAGATTAGATATACGAGCTCTTAACCTCCTACGCCACTGCTGCTCCTCTAAAGGAACAAATGTCAAGAATTCTGCGATAAATTCGGAACAAAAGACCAGAGGTTGACATGGGTACGCTGGTATACTCCCCTATTTATGTAAAACTTTTATATGTTTCGGTGTCTTGTGTTTGTGTGTTACACAAAGTTTAAAATCGCAGGATATTCGTCCCAAGCCCTGACCTGGATAACCAGGCTGATCTGGTCAGATCTGGGAAGTTAAGTAAGGTCATCCCTGGTTAGGACTTGGATAGGAGGCTACCAAGGAAATCCAAGGTTGCTGTCCGGGGCCAGACCCTGGGAAAGCATCTCTGAACGTTTCTTGCCATGGGGACCCTAAAGCAGGGGTCCTCTAAAGATCACTTTAGGGCAGGGGTGTGCAACCTGCGGCTCTCCAGATATTCATGGACTACAAATCCCATCACCCCCTGCCAGCATGGCCAATTGGCTGGCAGGGGCTGATGGGGATTGTAGTCCATGAACATCTGGAGAGCCGCAGGTTGATGGATACAAACATCCATTTATTTGCACAGGGATAGCCTCCTTGGATAAAACCACAGAAAACGGTGCAGGATTCGGAACGAGGTTGGTCCACGTGGTCGTGACTTTGGAAAGGCCTGCTGAACCACGTTGGCATCCTGAGAAGCCCGCCATCAGGGCCTGGAGACGGAACTTCCCCCCCTGCTGACCCCGAATCTTCCATGGGGTCATTCTTAAGAATCTGGGAGAGCCAGGCTTCAATCTCCGCTCTGACACGGAAGCTCGCTGGGAGATCTTGGGCCAGTTGCGCCTACCTCATAGGGTGGTTGTGAGGCCGGGAGGAGGTCGATGTTTGGGTTGAAATGCAGGGTACAAATGGCATCGATAAATGATGAAGTATGAAGGAGCAGCAGTGGCGTAGGAGGTTAAGAGCTCGTGTATCTAATCTGGAGGAACTGGGTTTGATTCCCAGCTCTGCCGCCTGAGCTGTGGAGGCTTATCTGGGGAATTCAGATTAGCCTGTGCACTCCCACACACGCCAGCTGGGTGACCTTGGGCTAGTCACAGCTTCTCGGAGCTCTCTCTGCCTCACCTACCTCACAGGGTGTTTGTTGTGAGGGGGGAAGGGCAAGGAGATTGTCAGCCCCTTTGAGTCTCCTGCAGGAGAGAAAGGGGGGATATCAATCCAAACTCCTCCTCCTCCTCTTCTTCTTCTTCTTCTTCTTCTTCTTCTTCTTCTTCTTCTTCTTCTTCTTCTTCTTCTTCTTCTTCTTCTTCTTCTTCTTCTTCTTCTTCTTCTTCTTCTTCTTCTTCTTCTATCTTGAGTGACAGGTCTTTTGTGTGACAGCTGTGCCAGTTTAGGTTGAGAGGAAAGAGAAAGAGACGGGGCAACTTCTAAAGCACAGGTGTCCAACTCGCGGCCCTCCAGATGTGATGGACTACAGTTCCCATCATCCCCTGCCAGCATCATGCTGGTAGGGGATGATGGGAGCTGTAGTCCATCACATCTGGAGGGCCGCGAGTTTGACGCCTATGTTCTAAAGGAATATCAAGTAAAACAAGGATAAGAGCCGGTCTGTAAAGAGTCACATCCTGCGGTTTGCCTTCCAGGATCTCACGAAACCTATCGTGTTACCGATCTTTAATTTCGTTCGTTGGTCTGAAAGACGAGGTTTGTCTGTGTGCGTGTTTGTGTGTCTGCATTTGTGGGCTTGGGTGTGTGTGGTGGAAGGGGAAGATCAGTTGCAGTTTCTCAGTGGTGAAGGGAAAGCACTCTGCAGATGCTCAGATGCCCTCTCCGTGAAACATGCCATAACAGACTTTCAGCAGCAATGGAAAGGCCAACCCTCGGAAGACGTGCGGAGAACTTGGTTTGTGTTAGTGAGGAAAAGCCTCTCCGTTCTTGCCTGGCAAAAAAAACAACAACAACTCTGAAGAGAGGTGGTCTTCATGCCATATTTTTGGGCGGAAACCTGGCACTGAAGACATTTAACTCAGCTCTTCCGTTTCTCTCTGGTTTTGTGTCTGAAAACGATGAGGCTCCTATTGTTTTGCTTTTGAGGGGTGGGGAATGAAAGTATATGGTAGGAAAGTTGGGCTGGATGGATAGATTTGTAGCCCTTGAGGAAAGGAGTTTTGGATTTGGATTTATACCCCTTCTGTCTCAACCGTAAGGAGTCACAAAGCGACTTTCAAACTCCCTCCCCACAACAGGCACCTTGTGAGGCAGGTGGGGCTGAGAGAGTTCTGAGAGAACTGTGACTGGCCCTAAATCATCCAGCAGGCTTCACGTGGAGGAGTGCGGAGTCCACTACACCACGCGAGCTCAAAGAAACAGTCATGCGCTCAGAGTGGTCGTGTGTGGCCGGGTGGGGGACGGGACGTTAGGCCGCCACTGTCCGGAGGAGAAACCTGACGTTCCTTCCCTCTCTTTCCCCGCTCCTGTGCATTTTGGCTGGGGGAAACAAGCCACCAATCCGAAAGGCGTCGACTCCCTTGGCAGTCTTGGTGGGGTTGTATAAGAGAAAGCCCCCCATAGTGGCACGGTGGGGGAAGAAACTCAGGGAAAATGGCAGCTGTTGGAGAGAAGCACGCAGACAGTTCTATTGCCAATACTCACAACAGCCATGAATGCAAAATGCAGAATCCTTTGACTGGGCCAATCCTTGCAGAAATATCAGAGTCTGGTGGTATCACCAACACAAAAGGTTTTGTGGGCTGGAGCCCAGTTTGCCAAACCTGTGGTGTTATCATTAGTTGTCAGAAACAGATATAATTCAGTGCATACCAGGTTTTGGGAAAATTAAGCAACCAGTCTGATTTTTCGGCCATCCGTGTTTGTGTTGCGATGGCGTTCCCCTCACAGCTGCTGCCCCCAAACCTAACCCTGACTACTTTTCGGTCTCAGGTAATGATATTAAAGCTATGACAGACAAAGACACATAAGTATAGGGTTGTTATCACCACAGCAAAAAGATAAATTCTAACCTTAACCTAACGTCTTGAGTTAAGAACATAAGAACTAGCCTGCTGGATCAGACCAGAGTCCATCTAGTCCAGCACTCTGCTATTCGCAGTGGCCCACCAGGTGCCTTTGGGAGCTCACCTGCAGGAGGTGAAAGCAAGGGCCTTCTGCTGCTGCTGCTGCTGCTCCTGAGCACCTGGTCTGCTAAGGCATTTGCAATCTGAGATCAAGGAGGATCAAGATTGGGAGCCATAGATCGACTTCTCCTCCTTCTCTATGCTCTATGGCAGTGGTGGCGAACCTATGGCACTCCAGATGTTCCTGAACTACAATTCCCATCAGCCCCTGCCAGCATGGCCAATTGGCTCTACGGCATTATATGGCATTATTTGGCAATTGGCTCTATGGCATTATATCCCACTGAGGTATACCTTAACCGAGCCCTGCCCTCCCAGTTTCCACCCCCAGATCTCGAGGCGTTTTCAAACGTGGGGTTTTCAACCCCAGTTTATCAACAACTTGGATGATGGAATAGAGGGCATACTAATCACATTTGCAGATGACCCCAAATTAGGAGGGGTAGCTAATACCCCAGGAGGACAGAATTCAAGATGACCTGGACAGATTAGAGAGCTGGGCCGAAACAAACAAAAATGAATTTCAACAGAGATAAATGCAGAAAAAAATGAAATGCACAGATATAGGATGGGGGCCACCTGGCTTGACAACACTACATTGTTTTAATATTGTTTTTCTGGGTTTTAGAATGCTGCTTCTTCTGAGTTATGTATTTTAACTATTTATCACTTACTTATTGTGCACGGTGTTTTCGTTGTGATTTTGTTGTACACCGCCCAGAGCCCTTCGGGGGTGGGCGGTTTATCAAATTTAATAAATAATAATAATAATACACGTGAAAGGGCTCTGGGAGTCTCAGTAGACCCCAAACTGAACAGGAGTCAGCAGCGTGATGCGGCGGCCAAGAAAGCCAATGCGATTCTGGGCTGCGTCAATAGGAGTCTCGTGTCAAGAGCGAGGAAATGAAACCGCACCTCTCTCTTCTGCGTTGGTGAGACCTCACCTGGAATATTGTGTACAGTTCTGGGCACCGCAGTTCAAGAAGTTCAAAGAGAGGAAATGTGGGAGGTGGGAGAGGCCAGTGCCTGGGAAGTCGGCAACCTCAGTGCTGGGCCTCAAGGGGAAAATGTACCCTTGCGAGTTCCTCTAGGGGGGGGGGGTCCGCCGAGAGGGAGAGACGCCTCCCTCCCACACACTCCGGCCCCGCTGATGTCCTAGCTCAGCCCGCTTTGCAAATCACAAGCTGT
Source organism: Sphaerodactylus townsendi (assembly GCF_021028975.2). Lineage (NCBI taxonomy): Eukaryota > Metazoa > Chordata > Lepidosauria > Squamata > Sphaerodactylidae > Sphaerodactylus > Sphaerodactylus townsendi. Next base: position 136,092,631 of record NC_059429.1, on the reverse strand, counting down.
TTCTTCTGGGCAAGGTCAGCCCAAGCAGCTGCAAGCTCCGATCCCGTCAGTCCGAGAGGAGGGTCGAAGGGGTCAGGGCTGCATCCTTGCAGATGCATTGTGGGGGGTGGGGTGGGGGGCTCGCCTTGGATTTCCAGCTCTCCTTTTGTTTGTCTGTTTCAGAAGGCCAGTTTCTATCGTAAAAAAGGGGGGGGGAATCCCTGCAGTGTTCAAACCAGTTGCTTTGCACCAAGTGAACTAGTTCAGAGCCAGCGTGGCGTAGTGGTTAAGAGCGGGTGGATTCTAACCCGGAGAACCGGGTTTGATTCCCCACTCCTCCACCTGAGCGGCAGAGGCCTATCTGGTGAACCAGAAGGGGTTCCGCACTTCTACATTCCTGCTGGGTGACCTTGGGGCTAGTCACAGTTCTCTCAGGACTCTCTCAGCCCCACCTACCTCATGAGGTGTCTACTGTGGGGAGAGGAAGGGAAAGGAGCTTGTCAGCCCCCTTGAGTCTCCTTGCAGGAGAGAAACGGGCAGTGGCGTATCTAGAGGGGCAGAGGGGGGGTGCTATTTGTCTAGGTCAGGTGGCGGCACATTTTGGTCACCCATTCCCCTGCCCTCTCTCCCTACCCCCACCCCATGCCCATCCCCTGGCCGTGGCTGACAAGACACTGGGTGCTGAGATGCACCTAACTTTCCTCCGTCCCTCCAAGCGGTGTTGTGGTTGGCAAAACACTGGGGTCAGCAGGGTCAAGACCAGGGTAGGAGCATGCCCTGTGGCTCTAGGGCAGGGGTAGGGAACCTGCGGCTCTCCAGATGTTCAGGAACTACAATTCCCATCAGCCCCTTTCAGCATGGCCAATTGGCCATGCTGAAAGGGGCTGATGGGAATTGTAGCTCCTGAACATCTGGAGAGCCGCAGGTTCCCTACCCCTGCTCTAGGGTCTTACTAGCTACAGTGCCGCTCGGTGGGACAGAGAAAAAGTTTGTTGATATTTTTGCAGGGTGGGGGGGAGTGTGATGGGGCGGGGGAGCTCGGTCAGGGGCTGGGCACAGGGGAAGGGTGCGTAGCATCCGGGGCAAGCCCCTGGTGCCGTTTTATAATGGTACCCTGCTGGAAAGGGTGTAGCAACCCAAACTTCTCCTCCTCCTCCCTCTGTGTTCTGGGCCATTTAATTTCAGAGAAGAGCCGAGTGGGTCTTTAGGGAGCTTTCAGACTTGAAAGCTCAAACCCCGAAAATTGTGTTGGTCTCCAAGGTGTTGCTGGGATGGAATCTGTCTGTTCTCCTGCAAACCAGCGCAGATCCTCTCTGAAACTGTCTTTAAAAGATTTGTGGGTTGGGGGGTGGGGTGAACTTTGGAGAGTGAGGGCTTCGGGGGCTCAAAAGAAGAAGAGTTTGGGTTTATACCCCACCTTCCTCTCCTGTAAGGAGACTCAAGACGGCTTACAAGCTCCTTTCTCTCCCCACAACAGACAGACCCCTTGTGAGGCAGGTGGGGCTCAGAGAGTCCTGAGAGAACTGTGACTGGCCCAAGGTCACCCGGCAGGGATGTAACCACTACACCGCGCTACACCATGGGAGCTTCATGTAGGAGCAGCAGTGGCGTAGGAGGTTAAGAGCTCGTGTATCTAATCTGGAGGAACCGGGTTTGATTCCCAGCTCTGCCGCCTGAGCTGTGGAGGCTTCTCTGGGGAATTCGGATTAGCCTGTGCACTCCCACACACGCCAGCTGGGTGACCTTGGGCTAGTCACAGCTTCTCGGAGCTCTCTCAGCCCCACCCACCTCACAGGGTGTTTGTTGTGAGGGGGGAAGGGCAAGGAGATTGTCAGCCCCTTTGAGTCTCCTGCAGGAGAGAAAGGGGGGATATAAATCCAAACTCTTTTCTTCTTCTTCTTCTTCTTCTTCTTCTTCTTCTTCTTCTTCTTCTTCTTCTTCTTCTTCTTCTTCTTCTTCTTCTTCTTCTTCTTCTTCTTCTTCTTCTTCTTCTTCTTCTTCTTCTTCTTCTTCTTCTTCTTCTTCCTCAGCAGCAGTAGCAGCAACCTTAGTCCTGATAGGAACCCTGCTGACGAATCCCTCTCCCCAAACCACCGCAGGGCTGGGATGCTGCCCCTCCCCATCCCCCTCCCTCCCACCCAACTGCCCTCTCCCCTCCTGTTACCCCGTGGTTATCCCGTGGCTCTGGTCTTCATCTCCCCCTCCCCCAATTCGCTGTCGCAGAGACTGACCGCCTTGCCTGTGTCCTTGCAGGGGGCAGATGGACTGTCGGAGCCGGAGGGCGTCGCTCTCAAGCGCGTGGCCGTGGTGGAGGATTTTTTCGACATCATCTACTCGATGCACGTGGAGAGTTCGGCGGAGCCCGGGAAGGCGCCCAAACACGCCGGGCAGAAGAAGACCTACCGGGCGGTGAGGCTGCGTCTTCGTCTCGCCCAGAGGCAGGAGGGGTGCAGAGATGGGCCGGGGGGGGATGGGGGGATAAGTGGAAGGCAAGGGTCTGTGGTCGGTGGGCTTTGGGCAGGGTGGGTCTCAGGAGCTTTGGCCTGTGTTACTCAAGAGGAGATGCTTCCTTCCCAGGGAAGAACGCTTTTGTACAAGGCAGGCTTCACCTATGGAACACATGGTCACAGTAGAACAGGGGTCTGCAACCTGCGGCTCTCCAGATGCTCATGGACTACAAATCCCATCAGCCCCTGCCAGCATGACCAATTGGCCATGCTGGCGGGGGCTGATGGGAATTGTAGTCTGCAACCTGCGGCTCTCCAGATGTTCGTGGACTACAAATCCCATCAGCCCCTGCCAGCATGACCAATTGGCCATGCTGGCGGGGGCTGATGGGAATTGTAGTCTGCAACCTGCGGCTCTCCAGATGTTCATGGACTACAAATCCCATCAGCCCCTGCCAGCATGACCAATTGGCCATGCTGGCGGGGGCTGATGGGAATTGTAGTCTGCAACCTGCGGCTCTCCAGATGTTCGTGGACTACAAATCCCATCAGCCCCTGCCAGCATGACCAATTGGCCATGCTGGCGGGGGCTGATGGGAATTGTAGTCTGCAACCTGCTGCTCTCCAGATGTTCATGGACTACAAATCCCATCAGCCCCTGCCAGCATGACCAATTGGCCACGCTGGCAGGGGCTGATGGGAGGTGTAGTCCACGAACATCTGGAGAGCCGCAGGTTGCAGTCCCCTGCAGTAGAAGAGGAGTTTTGGATTTATACCCCACCTCTCTCTTCTGTAAGGAGATTCAAGGTGGCTTACAGGCTCTTTTCCCTGCCTCTCTAGGTGGGGCTGAGAGAGTTTGGAGAGAACTGTGACTGGCCCAGGGTCACCCAGCAGGAATGTAGGAGTGCAGAAACACATCTCGTTCACCAGATAAGCCTCTGCCACTCAGGTGGAGGAGTGGGGAATCAAACCCGGTTCTCCAGATTAGAATCCACCTGCTCTTAACCACTAAACCACGCCGGCTCTCGCATGGATTTCCCACTTGTCCCTTTCATGCTGTTAAACTAGATCAGTGATGGCGAACCTTTTCGAGACCGAGTGCCCAAACTGCAACCCAAAACCCACTCATTTATCGCAAAGTGCCGACACAGAAATTTAACCTGAATACTGAGGTTTTAGTTTAGAAAAAAATGGTTGGCTCCAAAGCGTGTGTTACTCGGGAGTAAGCTTGGTGGTAGTCAGTGGCTTTGCTTTGAAGCAACCGTGCAACTCTTCCAACGGGTAAATCACAACCCTAGGAGGGTTTACTCAGAACAAGCCCCATTGCCAGCAACCGAGCTTACTCCCAGGTAAAGGGTCGCGCTTTAGTTCTTCGCATGAAATCAGTGGGGTTTAACAGTGCTTAACAGGGTTACCTACACTGCTTGCCCAAAACTAGGTCTTAGGTTTAATGCTAATAATTGAGCCCAGTGGCCCAGGCCAGCCTAGATGTGTGTGTGTGGGGGGGTGGCTCTGAATGTGCCCACAGAGAGGGCTCTGAGTGCCACCTCTGGCACCCGTGCCATAGGTTCGCCACCACTGAACTAGATGGCCCCTTGAATTTTGGGTGGGAGTCTGCCCATATATCCCCTGTGATCGGCCCCCAAGCCCTGGAGCTGGACCTGCTCTTGAAGGATTCGTATTCCTCCCTGCGACAACAAGTGCTCCGCGGCCCGCCCTGCCTGCAGCCTCCCTCGCCCGTCTTCCCTCCGTCCTTATTTCCGTGACATTCGATGGGCAGGAGACAGATCGGCCCCCGGGGGCTCCCCAGCGGGGGGAGAGGGGCTGCGCTTCGGCTGCTGCAGTGGCTCCGTTCCGTGCTGCAAGCAAGCTCAGCGAGGGGCTTTTTAATCTCTTCCCCCGTTCTCGTGCTGCTCTGTTTCTTCCGGAGGCTCCAAGGAGCCGGGCTGGCAGTGGGGGGAAGGGAGGTCTCTCTCCCCGGCCCGGTCAGCCCTCTTCTTCGCCTTTTGTGCCGGCTTCCTGTATCTGCTCGCAAAGCCGCAACGCTGCCCGGCCCCCTCTGCCAATGACCTGGCTGCTGCTGCTGGGGAGATCCAGTGGGGGGGGGGGGGACAGGGGGCTGTCTGTGCAGCTGCAGACCCTGCCTGGCAGGGGGTGGTTGGGGGAGGGCCGCCTCTCTGCCCCAGAGCCCAGGGGCTGCAGTGCCGGCCGGCCCGTCCCCTCCCCAGCTTGGCTCTGCTTGCCTCTGGCTCCCTTCCCAGGGAGCGGAGAGCTCTCTGGTCGGCCTCTGCAGCAGCAAAGGCAGGTTGGGCCATTGGAGGAGGACGGCTGCTCTGCCCGGGCCTCGGATCTATTGTGTGCGCTGCGGCGGCTGCTGCTGACACGCAGGTGGGGCCGCCGGCCTAAAACCGGTCTGGAAAATTTCGGCTTGCAGAATATCACAATCTCCCCCCTTCCTTCAGTGTGGTTCATGGGTGGGCGCTAATCTGTGCCTTGCAGGGCCAGGGGTGAGTAAGGGGAGCAGGCAGGACCTGTGCTTTTCACAGGCCCACAGCATGGCTTTGTTTCTCCTCAGGCTGCCAACCCCCAGGTGGGGCCTGGAGATCTCCTGGAATTACAGCTGATCTCCGGTTTCCCCAGAGAAAATGGCTGCTTTGGAGAGCCAGTGTGGTGTAGTGGTTAAGAGCAGGTGGATTCTAATCTGGAGAACCGGGTTTGATTGGCCACTCCTCCACCCGAGTGGCAGAGGCATATCTGGTGAACCAGATGTGTTTCCCCACTCCATTCCTGCTGGGGGACCTTGGGCTAGTCACAGTTCTCTCTAAACTCTGTCAGCCCCATCTACACATCTGGTTCACCAGATAAGCCTCTGCCACTCAGGCAGAGGAGTGGGCAATCAAACCCGGTTCTCCAGATTAGAATCCACCTGCTCTTAACCACTACACCACGCTGGTAAAAATTAAATCGGTATTTTTGGGGGAGCTTTGTGGAAGCTGCAAATGACACACGAAGGCCGTCAGATGACGCAAAAAGTTTAGAAACTCAGAAATGCATAAAAATATGTGTATGATTTCATATAATATCTACATATCTGATCTTTGAATACCAGAAGTATGCACCGTTCTTTTTAAAAGTTAAAAGAAAAAAATCCAACTTCTTCTCTGGTACAAAGGGAGGGCCAAAAATGTTGACACTGATTTCCAGATTGTGGGGGCGCCATGCCCGTAACCCCAGCGGTATGGAAAGGATTACTGTTTAGTGTACCTAGGAACCGAAATGTCAAGCCCAAATCACTATACAGTGGCTATAAGTAAAAATATAATGTGTGTGTGCTAATTCATGTTTATTTAATATTAACAAAGAAGAAGAGAAGAAGAATAGTTTGGATTTATATCCCTCCTTTCTCTCCTATAGGAGACTCAAAGGGGCTTAAAATCTCTTCTCCCTCCCCCCCCCCCTCACAAGAAACACCCTGTGAGGTAGATGGGGCTGAGAGAGCTCCAAAGAACTGTGACTATCCCAAGGTCACCCAGCTGGCATGGGTTGGAGTGCACAGGGTAATCTGAATTCCCCAGATGAGCCTCCACAGCTCAAGTGGCAGAGCGGGGAATCAAACCCGGTTCTCCAGATTAGAGTTCACCTGCTCTGAACCACTACACCACGCTGCCTCCAGGATTCTGCAGCGGTGAGATACTCCGATCCAAATGCTCCTGCGGGGAGGGCAGTGTGCCGTCGTCGCCAGCCTGCCGGACTCTGCCCGGAAAGACCAGCCGAGAAACTCACCGGGCCCGGAGTCACTCCTTCTCGCTCGGTTGCTATGAGGAGACACAAAGAGGAAGGAAACTTTATGGTTTTTTGGAGGAAGGGCTGGGTGGAAAGGAGTCCAGCGTGGCGTAGCGACTGGAGCATCGGACCAGGATTTGGGAGAGCCACGTGCAAATCCCCACTCAGTTGTGGAAACTCACTTGGTGACTCGGCCCTAGTCACGCACTCGCAGCCTCACGTACCTCACAGGGTTGTTGTGAGGATGAGATTGAAGAGAGACGAACCACGCTAGCTACTGTGCACTCCCCTTGTTCACGTGAGCGGCCTGCTCACAGCAATTTCAGCCACAGCTTTTGTGGCGCTCTGTTAAGCGCATTTTTGCGGAGTGTGGAAGCTGCCGTTGCAAAAACCCACCGGCTCCCATTCTTCTGCCCTGAGTAGACCACTCCCGTGAGGGGAAGAAGAAGAAGAGTTTGGATTTATATCCCCCCTTTCTCTCCTGCAGGAGACTCAAAGGGGCTGACAATCTCCTTGCCCTTCCCCCCTCACAACAAACACCCTGTGAGGTGGGTGGGGCTGAGAGAGCTCTGAGAAGCTGTGACTAGCCCAAGGTCACCCAGCTGGCGTGTGTGGGAGTGCACAGGCTAATCTGAATTCCCCAGATAAGCCTCCACAGCTCAGGCAGCAGAGCTGGGAATCAAACCCGGTTCCTCCAGATTAGATACACGAGCTCTTAACCTCCTACGCCACTGCTGCTCCTAACCAGGGCTGCAAGGAGATAGAAGCCGCTGCCTCCACATTTGGGGCCAGGAAGAACTCCTTTCCAGTTCTGAACGGTCTCGGTGGCACGTGAGACGCAGATGCCTCGGTGCCGGCGAGGCCGGACGGGGATGCTGCCCTCGGCTCCTTTTCTCCTTCACCCAGCGGCCTCTTCCTGTTCTCCAAACGCCAGCGGCTGGAAGGAAACCTCCTCTCAGGTTTCCCTCTGGACTCCCCTCTGGACTCCTTGAGAGGAGGAGGTCAGGCAAACCGAAAGGCGTGTGGAGCCGCACCAGACCTTGAGTCCCGGAGGCGGGGACGGGGGAACAGCTCCTGGGGAACCATCTTGGCATCTTCCAGGGCGTGGAACCCGTTCGCCCCTCTGTGTCGTTCTCCCGAGTGCGCTGGGCTCGCTGGCAAAAAACTGGATTCTGCTGCCACTTAGTGGAGACCTTTTTGAAAAATCCCGACGTTTTTGTGTTCTGCTTGCAGAGATCTTCAAAAAAACACACACCCTCTTCCTCGAGTTCTCCACAAACGATCCCATGCGCTGGGGGGTTGTTTTGCTTTTATAATACTTAAAAGCCTTCTCATGTGATTCCCTGTACTTCTTTTCAACAACAACAGCAGAACCTTTATTAAGCGTAAATACCAGACAACCGGAACAGGGGGAAACGAACAAATCAAGTCAGAACAGACTATACGTCTCTTACAGTCAGGACCTGCAATAAAAACTGGGCTGCTTTCCCTAACACCGTAGGGTCGTTACTATTCAGTAGTTTAACAGTACTCGCTTTAGGAGAGACGTTACACGTAGTCCCTAATAATAAAGCATCCCTGAAAAGCTTGTATTTTGGGCAGCTGAACTGCCCCCTGAGCTGTGGAGGCTTATCTGGGGAATTCAGATTAGCTTGTGCACTCCCACACATGTCAGCTGGGTGACCTTGGGCTAGTCACAGCTTCTCGGAGCTCTCTCAGCCCCACCTACCTTACAGGGTGTTTGTTGTGAGGGGGGAAGGGCAAGGAGATTGTCAGCCCCTTTGAGTCTCCTGCAGGAGAGAAAGGGGGGATATAAATCCAAACAACTATTATTATTATTATTATTATTATTATTATTATTAGTATTAGTATTAGTATTAGTATTATTACAAAAACAGTTATAAACAGCAAACAATATCAATATGCTGGATTTTGTATTACATCACACGTTGGACACTTCCCAAGCATCTAGGACTGTGTGATGTATCGACGAATAATGCGTGCAGAGCCGAGTAGGGTGGCCTTTTGCTGCTGCTGCTGCTGCTGCTGCTTCTTCTTATTATTATTATTATTATTATTATTATTATTATTATTATTACACATAACAACACAGCACAAGTATTATTATTATTATTATTATTATTATTATTATTATTATTATTATTATTATTATTATTATTATTATTATTATTATTATTATTATTATTATTATTATTATTATTATTATGTGGGCCTCACATCAGTCTCTTGTTCCTTCCAGATTGCCGAAACGTACGCTTTCCTACCAAGAGAAGCGGTGACCAGGTTTCTGATGAGCTGCACGGAGTGCCAGAAAAGGATGCATTTTAACTCCAATGGCCTGGAACCCAAAGGTGAGCGTTCAGGTGTGCTTGGCGTGGGCTGGTGTGCTCAGGCGCTGCTGCGTTGCTCTGGGAGCATCCTCCCAACCATCCTTGCCGTCCAAAGCATTCGGCATCTGCTTGAAATCTCCCTGTAATTAAATTGTCAGCATTGGCAGAGAGGAGCATCACATCCTACTCGAGATAATGACGAGTTTCAAGTCTTGAAGCACCTTAGAGATCAGCAAGATTGTGGCGGCGGGCGGGGGGGGGGGGGATGATCTTTCCAGAGTCAAAGTATCTGATGAAGGGTTCTTTCACTCTCAAAAGCTCATCCTCCCCCCCCCCCAAAAAAAATCTTGTTGTCTGAGGTGATCCTGGCCACAAATGTAGTTCTTCCACTGTAGAGCAACACAGCTACCCTCTGAAACTGGAATCATAGGCTCATTCCGCACTTGCAGAATAATGCACTTTCAAACTGCTTTCAGTGCTCTTTGAAGCTGTGCGGAATGGTAAAATCCACTTGCAAACAGTTGTGAAAGTGGTTTGGAAATGCATTATTTTGCGTGTGCGGAAGGGGCCATAGAGTTGGAAGAGACCACAAGAGCCATTCAGTTGAATCTCCGGCCAATCAAAGCACTCCAATAGATGGCCATCCGGCCTCTGTTTAAAAACCTCCGAAGAAGGAGACGCCTCTACCCTCCGAGGCAGTGAATTCCACTGCTGAATAGCCCTTACCATCAGGAAGTTCTTCCGAATCATAGAATCATAGAGTTAGAAGAGACCCCCAAGGGCCATCCAGTCCAACCCCCTGCCATGCAGGAACACATTATTTTATACTTTTATGATTATGATTATTATTATTTTATTCGATTTTTATACCGCCCCATCCCCTGGGGGCTCTGGGCGGTGTACAGCATTTAAAACAATGTATTAAATAGCATTTAAAAGCAGCAGTAAAACTCCTAATACATTTACAATTTAAAACCCAAATCTAAGTTTAAGTTAAGGTTCAAAGTGCAGTGTGGCGTCCAGCATCAATAAATAAAAAATAATAAATAAAAACCCTCCCACCCCATGGTGGGAGGGGGGCATGGTGAGTCTCAATGATGTAATTACGGCCTAGGTGTGTCAGGAGGCCAAAAAAATGGGACACTATTAGCGGCTGGATCCTCCGAAGGCCCGGCGGAACAGCTCCGCCTTTGGTGGCAGGCCCTTCCGCTGAACTCTCCATAGGTCCTCCGCGAGGGCCCGGATACACAGCTGGAGGGAGAGCGTTCCATTCCAGGCCGGGCCAGGGCTGTAAAAGTCCACAATGGCCCTCGCCTGTGGAGGCCAGCCTGCGATTGCCGAGGGGCCAGGGACCACCAGTAGGTTGGCCTCCGCTGATCGAAGAGGCCGCCTAGGGACATATGGGGTGATGCGGTCTCGAAGATACGATGGTCCCAAGCCGTGAATGGCCTTAAAGGTCAATACCAGCACCTTGAAGATGATCCGGAACTCTACTGGAAGCCAATGCAGCTGCCGCAGCACAGGTTGAATGTGCTCCCCGAAGGTACTGCCCGTAAGCAGGCTGCTGCTGCATGGTGAACCAGTTTTAATCGCCGATCAAACGCGAAGGGAAGCGCCCGCGTGAGCGAGTTACAATAGTCAAGTCTGGAGATGACCGTTTCATGGATCACCGAGGCTAGATCCGCTTCTGGAGAGGAAGGGGGCCAGTCGCCGGGCCTGACGGAGGTGGAAAAAGGCAGCCCGGGTTGTATGGGCCACCTGGGCCCCCATTGAGAGAGTTGAATCCAGGTGGACCCCAGGCTGCGAACGGAGGGGGTCGGTGCCAATATGGCCCCTCCCATACCGGCGGCTGGAAAGTCCCCTCCCCTCCTTCACGGCCAAGCCAGAGGATCTCCGGCTTCGAAGGGTTCAGTTTCAGCCTGCTCTGACGCGAATCCAACCAGCTACCGCCTCCAAACAGTGCTGTAGAGTCGCAGGGGCGGCGTGCTGCCCCCTCCATCAACAGAATGAGCTGAGTGTCATCAGCGTACTGGTGACAAATCAGCCCAAAACTCCGCACCAACTGAGCAAGGGGTCGATGTAGATGTTAAATAACAGCGGGGATAGTAATGCCCCCTGAGGCACACCACATTGTGGTGGGCACCTCCGGGAAGCCTGGTCCCCGCATCTCACTTGCTGATTCCGGCCCCGGAGGAACGAGGTTATCCACTGAAGGACAGTGCCCCGCACTCCGGAGGCGCTGCCAGGCGGTGGGTCAAAAGGTCGTGGTCGCACCACATCAAACGCTGCGTGAGATCTTAACAACACCAGCAGTGCCGATCCGCCTTGGTCAAGCTGGATGCGGAGTGTGTCTGTGACGGCGACGGTGAACAGTCTCACGTCCCATGCCCAGCACGGAAGCCGGACTGGAAGGTCAAAAGTCGATGTGTCATCCAGAAAACCTTGAAGCTGCTCCAGCACCACTCTCTCAATTACCTTCCCCAGAAAACGAAAAGATTCGGAATGGGGCGTAATTGGCCAGATCTCCTGGATCTAACGATGGTCTTTTTAAGAGTGGGTGAGGACTCACTGCCTCCCTTCAACCCATCCGAAGGTTCCTTTGCTCAAGAGAACCATTGATGATACTCTCAACAGATGGGGTCGTGAGCTCCGCCCGGCAGGTTTTCACAAAGCCAGGGACGGGCACGGATCCAGAGGATGACAGGTAGTAGGTCTAACAGCAGCTAAGGCTCTGTCAACAGCGACTTCAGAGAGTAGCAGGGGAGAACTGGGTCAAACAAGGCCCCGAAGACGGCAAGGGAGTCTCCAGTTCGCTAGTATTGTAGCCAACGTGGATGGAAGGTCGTGGGCGGAGCGACGTGATCTTTATCCGGCAAAAGCTCATAAAAAGCCTCACAGCTGATATCCAATTGAGAAATTTGAAGATCTCTCCGATACGGAGGTCAATGATGACCGAATTACTAATGAAAACAATTGGCGCCATAGGCGTGAGCTAGCGGACGCTGAGAGGAGGAGAAGAAGGTCCCTTCGGCCTTCCTCTCGCCGCCATATCCTCATAGGCTTTCTCATAAGCCTGCCCGATAAGATGTTCGCCGCTTCGCTGAAAGATTTCTCCATACTCGCTCTAGACGTCTAAGCGCCAGCTTCATACGCGCTAAACTCCTCCGGTGATACCATGGAGCGCGCCGAGAGCGGGGGCGTTGAGGACGCCGGGGAGCAACAACATCGATGGCAGCAGAGAGTCGTGGGAGTTCCAGTCCTCCACTTGCTCATCGAAGTGCCGGTATTCAGGGTCCCGCAGAGCATTCAGGAAACCAAGTGATCCATAAGTCTTCCTCGCTGGCGGCATAAATCAGCTCCATCGCCTAGATCGTGGTTTGGCGCCGCATGTCCACCCGGACCTTTCAGGGCAAAATGGTCGACCATGGCACTCTGTCAGTAGAGGATACGCACCAGACCTATCCCCTACCCGAAGACCAAATCCAGCGCAGCTCCAGCCTCATGGGTGGGGGGCCAGAATTTATCAAGGAGAGGCCTTGAAGCGTCGCCATGGATGACACTAGGTCCGCGAGTCGCTGTGGTTGCGAGGTAGCGCCAGCGCCGGCATGGACATTGCAAGTCCCCAAGACGATGCGAGTCTGGGGAACTCAAGAACGCCCAGTCCGGCCACCACCTCCAGCAGCTGCAGTATTGCTGTGTCTCGGGTGCGCTTAGGCTTAATCGCAATACACTCAGGAGAACAGCCAGCCTCTCCAAGGCCAATTCACTCCAGGCCGCACACACTCTATGCCGGTGGACCTCTGTGGACGGGGAAGCTGCCCTGAAGGGAATAGAATCAATGGATGAACAACGCAACACCCCGGCCCTGGGTTCGCGGATCGGTGGAGACACGCGAAACCCGGGCGCGACTTCACCCGAGGGCTTTTAACGGTCTCACCTTCGCTACACCCAGGTTTTCGGGGTGATACATGCCAGGTCCATTCTTGTTGGGCTCCGGAGAAAATCCCGGAGCACCATGGTCTTATTACTAACGGACCTGGCATTGATTAACACCAAAGATCGCAGCAGGGTGTCCCTGAACCCAACCACACCATCAAGCTTCTCGATAGGTCGGAGGTCAGAAGGCAAACGCAGCATAATTGCATCTCATGTGTCTTCTATCATATGGCCACCGGGCCTACTTCAAGCAATATCTACCCCGCCCCATTAGTACGGGATCCCTTGGCCCCAGGCTTTGTGCGTCTCCCTATGGGCTCTTACCAGCCTCCCCTCCACCAAAGAAAACCCGGCTAGTAACTCCCAAATAGTTAGTTATGCTAGTCTTAATCAGTCTGGCTCTTTAGACCAGACTAGCTATAGAACTGGCTCTAAGCAACTCTAATAGCTGTCCATAATAGACACTAATACAAATCCCACACTATCCACAAAATATAAACTATATACACTAACAACTACCAATAATCATCTATCGAATAGACTGGTAACCTTAAGTTACCAACAGTAAATCAAGTTAAGAAAAATACAGATTGGAGGTGCTAGATAAAGAACCAAGGAGAGCAATCCTCAAAGGGCGTTGTCGTCATCTAGGTTCCCAGCGAGGGTGATGGTAAAGATGATGGTAAAAGTGATGGTGGGGAATATTCCTGGGATGAAATATTTGTTATAGTTGTTATGTAGACGGCAGGTCAGGGCTCACACCACCTGAACAAGTTGCCTAAACACAGATGTAATCCAGATAGTAATCAACAGAGGCCACTGCCACTGGCCCCTTACGGTTATATATATATTGTTCTGATGCTGCTTGTTTTATGGATTCTGTCAATTGTTTTAACCTGTTTTAATTTATTTATTCTGTGTATTGTTTTTGGCCAATCGTATGTCATATTGTGTCTGGCCCAGTGTACACCGCCCAGAGCCCTTCGGGGATGGGCCGTTTATAAATGCGATAGGTAGGTAGGTAGGTAGGTAGGTAGGTAGGTAGGTAGGTAGGTAGGTAGGTAGGTAGGTAGGTAGGTAGGTAGGTAGGTAGATAGGTAGATAGGTAGATAGATAGATAGATAGATAGATAGATAGATAGATAGATAGATAGATAGATAGATAGATAGATAGATAGATAGATAGATAGATAGATAGATAGATGTTTAAAACCCTCCAAAGAAGGAGACTCCACCACTCCCTGAGATTGTGCGTTTCACTGTCGAACAGCCCTGACGGTCGGGAAGTTCTTCCTGACGTTCAGGTGGACTCTCTTTTCCTGCACTTTGAGCCCATGACTCCTGGTCCTCGTCTCTGGAGCCGCAGAAAACAAGCTCGCTCCCTCTTCAACGTGGCATCCTTCCAAATATGTAAATGGCTATCTTGTCCCCTTCTCTTCTCCAGGCTAAACGTACCCAGCTTCCTAAGTCTTTCCTTGAACAGCATGGACTCCAGACCTTTTGCCATTTTGGTCGCCCTCCTCTGGACCCGTTCCAGTTTGTCAGTATCCTTCTTGAATCGCGGTGCCCAGAACTGGATACAGTATTCCAGACAGTGGCTGAAATCCAAATGTAGTTTTCCACCAGCCAATGCGAGGGTCTTTTTTTGTTGCTGTTGATTTCTCTCCTTCCTGCTGTATACCCTCCCCTCACACATCGGAAAATTATTTCAGGGATCTCAGCAGGCTTTGATGGGGGGGGCGGGGGGTTGGCAACAGGGAGCAGCAGTGGCGTAGTGGTTAAGACCAGTGGCTAAGAGCAGATGCACTCTGATCTGGATTTGATTCCCAGCTCTGCCGCCTGAGTTGTGGAGGCTTATCTGGGGAATTCAGATTAGCCTGTGCACTCCCACACACGCCAGCTGGGTGATCTTGGGCTAGTCACAGCTTCTCGGAGCTTTCTCAGCCCCACCCACCTCAAAGGGTGTTTGTTGTGAGGGGGGAAGGGCAAGGAGATTGTCAGCCCCTTTGAGTCTCCTGCAGGAGAGAAAGGGGGGATATAAATACAAACTCTTCTTCTTCTTCTTCTTCACTTTGACAGAAGTGACAAACGTGTGGAACACAACTTTTGGATTCCACCCAAACCATTCCTCTGCTGTCTTGAGTCCTTTACTTCCTGTATTATGGGTTGCATTTGCTGCAGTCCTACAGTACAGGAAAGACACCAAACAGGGCAGAATTCTGTGGTCTGAGAATCTAATGTTGTACATTATTTTTTTAAAAAAAGAAGAAGAGTTGGATTTATATCCCGCCTTTCTCTCCTGCAAGGAGACTCAAAGGGGCTTATGATCTCCTTTCCCTCCCCTCCTGACAACAAACAGGTAGGTGGGGGCTTTATTGTTACTTATATGAAATTCTGTATGTTAAATTTTTTTCCCGTAAATATGTTTACAGAAAAACATAGGTAGGTTATTTAGGAAGAGGAGCCTACAGCAAATATTCGGCAACTATGTAATCCCAATAGGTAGAAGTTAAGTTAAAAGGTATAAGAGCATGCCGATTGTAAGAAAGACACATGTACAGCAGATTAATTTTTATTTATGTACATCATATATGATTTATGGTTGTAACATATTTTAATACATTTAATAAAGTATAAAATCAAAAAACAAACAAACAAACAGGTAGGTGGGGGCTGAGAGAACTCCGAAGAACTGTGACTAGCCCAAGGCCACCCCGCTGGCATGTGTTGGAGTGCACAAGCTAATCTGGTTCATCAGATAAGCCTCCACAGCTCAAGTGTCAAGAGTGGGGAATCAAACCCGGTTCTCCAGATTAGAGTGCACCTGCTCTTAACCGCTACACCAAGAGCAAGAAAGCATGTGCCTAGCTCTGAGGCTGAACCCAGGTCTATGTGACCACATCGTTAAAATCTGTGGGATTTTTATATTGCTGCAGTGTGTGATTGATGGCTTTCCCATTTGCAAAGTGCTCTGCAGTGCACGGAGCTGGAAATACCTTGCCAAACGCGAGATGGGAAAGTGACTTTGGGGTCGTACTGAGTGACTCGATGAAAATGCCCCTCTAGTACGCTGCAGCTGTGCTGAAAAGGGCAAATTCTGTGCAGGGGATGAACTTTAAGAATAAACCTCTGCTCCTGTCGGCTTTCCCCCAGGGATCAGTTTAAAAGCTGTTCTGCCACCTTTTTAATGTTGAGCGCCAGCAGCCTGGTTCCTCTTTGGTTAAGAGGAGACGTCTGAGGGGGGGATATGATTGAAGTCTATAAAATTATGCCTGGGGTAGAAAATGTAGACAGACAGAAATTTTTCTCTCTTTCTCACAACTCTAGAACCAGGGGGCACTCATTGAAAATGCTGGGGGGAAGAATTAGGACTAATAAAAGGAAACACTTCTTCACGCAACGTGTGATTGGTGTTTGGGATATGCTGCCACAGGAGGTGGTGATGGTCACTCACCTGGATAGCTTTAAAAAGGGCTTGGACAGATTGATGGAGGAGAAGTCGATCTATGGCTACCAATCTTGATCCTCTTTGATCTGAGATCGTAAATGCCTTAGCAGACCAGGTGCTCAGGAGCAAGAGCAGCAGAAGGCCCTTGCTTTCACCTCCTGCCTGTGAGTTCCCAAAGGCACCTGGTGGGCCACTGCGAGGAGCAGAGTGCTGGACTAGATGGACTCTGGTCTGATCCAGCAGGCTAGTTCTTATGTTCTTATGAATGGCCCCCTGTATCCTGGGGGGGGGGGGGGATCATGAGTAGGGTCCTCAGATTTGACAGTGAAGAGATGACCGATTTTGATAAGAGCAGTTTCAGTGGCACATTGGAGGCTGATTTTGTATTGCAAAGAGCTAAGACTGGATCCAGAGGACAAGAAGTCTGTAGATGTCCGTAGAACACTCCAGTCATTTGGAGGCAAGAGGTCAAAAGATCAGACAGCGGGTGGGAGAGGATGGGTCAGGGGGGAGCTTTCTGCAAGGTGGGGGAGGGGGGAGCTGGCATGTCTTGAGTGGGAGAACCTTGATCTGAGATTGCAAATGCCTGAGCCGACCAGGTGCTCAGGAGCAGCAGCAGCAGCAGAAGGCCATTGCTTTCGCATCCTGCACGTGAGCTCCCAAAGGCACCTGGTGGGCCGCTGAGAGTAGCAGAGAGCTGGACTAGATGGACTCTGGTCTGATCCAGCTGGCTTGTTCTTATGTTCTTATAAACTTTTGCCACTGTGCAAAACAGGATTTGATGGACCACAGCTCTGATCTAGCAGGAAGACAGTGTTTAATGGCTAATAGCAACCAGACCAGGGACGACCGATTCCCTTGGGCTTGGAAGCTGAGCCCCCAGACGGAGGAAAGACGCCAGGGATTGTGGGATCTTCTCTCCTCTGACTGAGCCTGGGTCAGACCTCTGGATTTTCTGCCGGGACAGACATGCTGGTGTTGCAAATCTTCAAGAAAGACCTTTTAAAA
Source organism: Sphaerodactylus townsendi (assembly GCF_021028975.2). Classification (NCBI taxonomy): domain Eukaryota; kingdom Metazoa; phylum Chordata; class Lepidosauria; order Squamata; family Sphaerodactylidae; genus Sphaerodactylus; species Sphaerodactylus townsendi. The sequence continues at coordinate 136,075,680 of NC_059429.1, read as the reverse complement.
AGAGGGGTGGTTAGTCACCTAATGTGAGTTTTGCGAGTTTGGCTGTAAAAGGGCTGACTCGCTCAGAGGCGCCCAGTTTGCTTTGTGGCCGAGCTTTGAACGAGACAAGAAGCCCCGTGGCACAAAGGCGTAAGCTGCAGTACCCTAATCGAAGTTCTGCTCTCAGTTTGAGTTCGATCCCAGTGGGAGTCAGTTTTTCAGGTAGCCAGCTCCGGTTGACTCAGCCGTCCCTCCTTCTGAGGTCAATAAAATGAGTCCCTTGCTTGGGATAACGTGTAGATGACCGGGGAAGGCAGTGGGAAACCACCCCATAAACAAAGTTGTAAATATCGCGACGTGACCTCAACCTCTTTTTATGGATCTCTATTCATCTTTAAAATTCAGTCATAGCTGGACAGGCCTCAAATTCTAATTGGGCCTGTGCAGCGACTTTATGTGTATATCAATAAAAGTATAGTGTCTAGTATTGTCGAAGGCTTTCACGGCCGGAATCACTGGGGTGCTGTGTGGTTTCCGGGCTGTATGGCCGTGTTCTAGCAGCATTCTCTCCTGACGTTTCGCCTGCATCTGTGGCTGTCAGATCCTGTGAAGATGCCAGCCAAAGATGCAGGCGAAACGTCAGGAGAGAATGCTGCTAGAACACGGCCATACAGCCCGGAAACCACACAGCACTATAGTGTCTAGATCAGTGGTTCTTAACCTTCCTAATGCCGCGACCCTTTAATACAGTTCCTCATGTTGTGGTGACCCCCAACCCTAACGTTTATCCATTTTACAGATGGAGAATACTGATGCAGAGAGTCTTAGGCGACCCCTGTGAAAGGGTCGTTCGACCCCCAAAGGGGTCGCGACCCACAGGTTGAGAACCGCTGGTCTAGATGGAGGGATGTAATTGTACCTCTCTATTCTGCATTGATTAGTCCTCACCTGGAATATTGCGTACAATATCTTTGCCAGCCTCGTCATCCAAGACCATTTCCAACTGGAGACAAAACTGGGACGTTCTGCATCCTTCTGATACACATCTAAGCTTATATTCAATACTTGTCACAACAGGGTGTTCCCAGCAGGTGCAGCTAAGTTTGAGCTCAGGAGCACCTTAGAAAACTGACAAGATTTTCAGAGTATGAGTTTTTGAGAGATCAAGTCCTTCATTGGATATTTGAGTAAGACTGGATTGGTTAATTCTGCATTGGTCAGAACTCACCTGGAATATTGTGTACAGTTCTGGGCACTGCAATTCAAGAAGGATATTGACAAGCTGGAACGGGTCCAGAGGAGGGCGACCAAAATGGTCAAAGGTTTGGAGTCCATGCCCTACGAGGAGAGACTTAGGGAGCTGGGGATGTTTAGTTTGGTGAGGAGAAGGTTAAGGGGTGACATGATAGCCATGTTTAGATATTTGAAGGGATGTCATGTTGGTGAGGGAGCAAGCTTGTTTCCTGCTGCTCCAGAGACTAGGACCAGGAGTCATGGGTTCAAGGAAAAGATTCCACCTAAACATCAGGAAAAACTTCCTGACCATCAGGGCTGTTTGGCAGTGGAATATGCTGCCTCGGGGGAGTGGTGGAGTCTCCTTCTTTGGAGGTTTTGAAAGAGAGGCTGGATGGCCATCTGTCGGGAGTGCTTTGATTGTGTGTTCCTGCATGGCAGGGGGTTGGACTTGATGGCCCTTGGGGTCTCTTCCAACACTAAGGTGCTCGGGAGCAACAGCCGTAGAAGGCCATTGCTTTCACATCCTGCAGGTGAGCTCCCAAAGGCACCTGGTGGGCCACTGCGAGTAGCAGAGAGCTGGACTAGATGGACTCTGGTCTGATCCAGCTGGCTCGTTCTTACGTTCTTAAGAACACTATGATTCTGTGAGTCTATGTGTGGGCGTGTGGTCTTGTGCGCAGCTTTGCTAATCAGAATTGGCCTATCCTGAGCTGGCTTGGGACCCCATTAACTTGGCTTTTAAAGACAGGTGACAATCCGGGATCTCCGTCTCTCCTCACTTGATCCCTAGATGGATCCTTGGATCCAGATTTTCCACATCCAGGCCCGACATTCTGCTAGCCTTCCCTCATACGTTGGGGGAAGTCATGATGCCGTGGAACTGTTCTGCCTTCCTGACTTTCAGAAAACTTTTTTTCTGGTTTACCTCTAGAAAACGAACCGCCTTCTTCTTTGGTCTCTGGAATCATCGACTATAACATGCCTCTCACCTCCACCTACCTGAAGCAGATGAAACTCCGCGTCATGAATTCCCAGGAACAGGTAAATCCTCTCATCCCGCAACTATTGTGCACAAAATGCAAACTACAATCAAAGAATTAACTGCACGGGGATCAGCCAGTGTTCAGAAAGCCGTGTGCAGACCTTTGTGTTATACAGCACCCTTGTGCGGGGTGCCACGAACACATTCGAAATTTCTGTGTAAAATTGGGTTGTTCAGCTCTGGGCGCTGTGAAGGAGCTGTGCTGGGACGCCGTGTGCAAAACAACCTTTGTTTTTTTTTAAAACTGTGGAAGAAGTAACATGTCATTCGTTCCGGATAGCATGTTCCTAAAAGTATATTGCTGGTCGTCGTACAAAAAATGTGTACCTTTGTCACTAAAAATTGGCACCCATACAAGAAGATTGTAAGGGCAAAGTACGCGTTGTGTTTTGTAAAGAACAAGGCTTGGGAGGAGTTATTTGCCCCAGAGGGTAGTTCTCAGAAAGGAAAGGAGGAAGCAGAGATCTGTCTTAGGACGGGTGCTACTAAAGGTATGTGAGCAGACGGTCATTTCTGACCCATGGGGTGATATCACATCACAACATCTACTAAGCCAGGGGTCTGCAACCTGCGGCTCTCCAGATGTTCATGGACTACAGTTCCCATCAGCCCCTGCCAGCATGGCCAATTGGCCATGGTGGCAGGGGCTAATGGGAATTGTAGTCCATGAACATCTGGAGAGCCGCAGGTTGCAGACTCCTGTACTAGGCAGATTTTGTTTTGGGGGTGGTTTGCGATTGCTTTCCCCAACCATTTACACTTTACCCCCAGCAAGCCGGTTACGCATTTTACCGACCCTGACCTGAGTCAACCTGGAGCCAACTACCTGAAACTGGGCCCTTCCGCACCTGCAGAATAATGCACTTTCAATCCACTTTCAATGCACTTTGCAGCTGTGCGGAATCACAAAATCCTTTTGCAAACAATTGTGGATTGAAAGTGCATTATCCTGCATGTGCGGAACGGGCCACTGACTTCTGTCGGGATCAAACTCAGGTTGAGAGCAGAGCTTCGACTGCAGGACTGCGGCTTTCTACTCTGCGCCATAAATGATTAAGAGCCAAGAATGGCCGGTTGGGCAGTTAAGCCTGAAGGTTAGCGAGCTCACAGAATGTGAAGCACTCCGAAAGGATCTACCGTGTTTCCCCGAAAATAAGACTGTGTCTTATATTAATTTTTGCTCCCAAAGATGCACTACGTCTTATTTTCAGGGGATGTCTTATTTTTCTGTGTTCTGTTCATCAAGCATGCTTCCAAACAAAAACTTTGCTATGTCTTACTTTCGGGGGATGCCTTATATTTCGCACTTCAGCAAAACCTCTACTACATCTTATTTTCAGGGGATGTCTTATATTCGGGGAAACAGAGTAGTTTGGGTGAGTGAGCCACTAAATTGCAAACGAGGGAAGAGATATCGGGGTCATGGTGGACAGCTCGGTGAAACCGTCAGCGTACCAGTTGTTTCAAATCAAATAACCTTTATTGGCACAGATATACAGTTAAAACTTTATAAAAATCCCGGATCGAGTGCCTTTGCTAAATACTTAGCCACACCCTCGGTTTGTCTTGGACAGCGATCATTTAGGAGAAACTGTGGATGCTTCTGGTCTCTGTCGGTTGAAAAGGAGATATAGAAGCATCTACAGTATTCAAAAGCTGACTATATCTTCGAGACCGCATCACCCCATACGTCTCTGTACGGCCTCTTCGATCAGTTGAGGCCAATCTACTAGTGGTCCCTGGCCCCTCGGCGATGCGGCTGGCCTCCACACGGGCCAGGGCCTTTACAGCTCTGGCCCCGGCCTGGTGGAACGCTCTCCCTCCAACTGTCCGGGCCCTGCAGGACCTTGGCGAGTTCCGCAGGGCCTGTAAGACGGAGCTGTTCCGCCGGGCCTTTGGAGGAACCGGCCGCTGATGGTGCCCCCCCCTCCTTTGGCCCCTGACATCTGGGCCATCTGTCATCCGATGAGACTCGCCATTCCTCCCTTTTTTGGGGAGGGAACTTTAAAAACAGAATGCTGGACGCCACTCATATTTTCATTTTTATTGAGATTTATTGCATAATTATTAGAGTTAGTTTTTATGGTTTTTATCGCTGCTTTTAAAGGTTTCAGCTATCCTATATTGTTATTTCTATATGTTGTACACCACCCGGAGCCCTCCGGGGATGGGGCGGTATAAAAGCCTAAGAAATAAATAAATATAAATAAATATACTGTACATATACACAGAAGCATGTACTGGCCATTCCCTCTGCAATCCTCTTCTAGGCATCTCTTCTCCCATTTTCCCTTCTGCCACAAACAACTGGTACATTTCATTGAACCACATTTTAATCTGATTCCTCAAGTTCTGAATTCTGGAGCCAGGAGGCAACGTCAAGGGGGAAGGGCTCAGCCTCTGTGTCCTTTTTTTGGTCCTCCAGAGGAACCCATTGGCCACTGTACGAGACAGGATTCTGGACTAGAAGGACCGCTGGTCTGATGATCTTTGGAAGTCCTCGGCCTCTGTGCCTCCTAGTTGGACCTCCAGGGAAGCTGGTTGCCACTTTGTGAGGCAGGATGCTGGACTAAAAGGACTCCTGGTCTAATCTAGCAGGGCTCTCCTGATGTTCTTATGGAGGTCTTAGCCCCTGTTGTTGGCTGTCCTGGGGAACTGGCCGGCTGCTGTATGGGACAGGATGCTGGACTAGATGGACCACTGGTCTGATCCAGCAGGCTCTTCTGATGTTCTTATGGAGGTCTTACCCCCTGTTGTTGGCCATCCTGGGGAACTGGTTGGCCACTGTGTGAGACAGGATGCTGGACTAGATGGACCACTGGTCTGATCCAGCAGGACCCTCCTGATGTTCTTATGGAGGTCTTGATCCCTGTGCCCTGTTGTTGAACCTCCAGAGGAACAGGTTGGCCGCTGTATGAGACAGGACCACTGGTCTGATCCAGCAGGGCTCTTCTGATGTTCTTATGGAGGTCTTGATCCCTGTGCCCTGTTGTTGGACCTCCAGAGGAACAGGCTGGCCACTGTATGAGACAGGATGCTGGACTAGATGGACCACTGGTCTGATCCAGCAGGGCCCTCCTGATGTTCTTGTGTACGCCCACTCCCCCTTGATCCTGAGCTGTTGCTGGCTGGATCTAAGGAAAGCCCTTGTGCCCAAGTGGTGTTGTGGGGCCCAGGAGGGGAAGCCAGCCTGTTCCCTGGCGGCGCAGATGTCTGGGAGAAAGCAGGTGGCCCATCAGCCCATCCCCAAGTGAGCTGCCTCAGCCCCTGTTGTTGGTCTATAGGAAGAAAGAGAACTTTCACCTCCCCGCCCCGCCCCCCCCCCCCAAGCACCGAATAAGCCCCGCCAGGCTTAAAGAGGATCATGATTCTTAGGATGCAGAACAAGTGTCAGCAGGGTAATCTGTTAAAATGGACTAATCCCCCTCAATCGCTTTGTCCTGAGATTCACCCAAATGTTTGTGATTTGCTTTTGCTGAGATTTTAATCTTCGGTGGGTAGCCCTGGCCCCAGCGGGGCTTGCATTTCAGGCCTTGGAAAGAGTTGTTTATCCTGGGGTGAGGGGTGTGTGTGTGGGTGGGTGGGTGGGATCGGATCGGATGGGGAAGACGCTGGAGATCTTTCAGAGTGCCTGATGACACAGCTGTGGGCCAGGGAGCCAGAACCTCATTTTGGCATTTTGTTCCTTCTCCCTAGAGTGAGGGTGTTCAGCAATGCCCAGATGGTGCGCTGGAAACAGAGCACTGGACTAGATTGATATACGGGGAAAGCTTTGATTGATATACGGGGTAGCAAAATGTAGCAAAATGCAAAGTGATGCACATAGGGGCAAAAAATCCAAACTTCACATACACGCTACAGGGGTCAGTGCTATCAGTCACAGACCAGGAAAGGGATTTGGGCGTCTTAGTTGATAGTTCCATGGGAATGTCAACTCAATGCAAGGCAGCTGTAAAAAAGGCAAACTCTATGCTGGGGATCATTAGGAAAGGAATTGAGAATAAAACTGCAAGGATTGTCATGACCTTATATAAAGCCGTGGTGCGACCGCACTTGGAGTACTGTGTTCAGTTCTGGTTGCCGCATCTCAAAAAGGATATTGAAGAGATAGAAAAAGTGCAGAGAAGGGCAACAAGGATGATTGAGGGACTGGAGCACCTTCCTTATGAGGAGAGGCTGCAGCGTTTGGGACTCTTTAGTTTGGAGAGGAGACGTCTGAGGGGGAAGATGATTGAAGTCTATAAAATTATGCATGGGGTAGAAAATGTTGACAGAGAGAAATTTTTCTCTCTTTCTCACCATACTAGAACCAGGGGGCATTCATTGAAAATGCTGGGGGGAAGAATTAGGACTAATAAAAGGAAACACTTCTTCACACAACGTGTGATCGGTGTTTGGAATATGCTGCCACAGGAGGTGGTGATGGCCACTAACCTGGATAGCTTTAAAAGGGGCTTGGACAGATTTATGGAGGAGAAGTCGATCTCTGACTCCCAATCTTGATCCTCCTTGATCTGAGACTGCAAAGGCCTTAGCAGACCAGGTGCTCGGGAGCAGCAGCTGCAGCAGAAGGCCACTGCTTTCACATCCTGCATGTGAGCTCCCAAAGGCACCTGGTGGGCCACTGCGAGTAGCAGAGAGCTGGACTAGATGGACTCTGGTCTGATCCAGCAGGCTTTTTCTTATGTTCTTATGTTCTTAAGCGCTGTTAAACCCCATTGATTTTCATGCGAAGAACTAAAGCGCGATCTTTTACCTGGGAGTAAGCTCGGTTGCTGGCAATGGCGCTTGCTTCTGAGTAAACCCTCCTAGGGTCGTGATTCACCCGTTGGAACAGTTGCACGGTTGCTTCAAAGCAAAGCCACCGACTACCACCAAGCTTACTCCCGAGTAATGTGCACCTTAGAGCGAACCGTTTTTTATAAACTAAAATCTCAGTATTCAGGTTAAATTGCCTGTTGGCACTTTGTGATAAATAAGTGGGCTTTGGGGTTGCAATCTGGGTCCTCGGTCTCAAAAAGGTTCACTGATCTATAGCCTCCTCCCTCTTAACCCTTAGGAGGAAGCTGAGTTATCTGCCCACTGGCTGTTTTACACGATTGATTTTTATATTACAGGTTTCATGTGTTTTGTTAGGTTTGACTGTTTATATTTTAAGCCGCCTTGGGTTCCTATAAGGTAGAAAGGGGGCTAGTAAATGTCGATTAAGGAAATGTAGAACAAGGTGCAGGCAAAGTTAGTCCGTAGAGGTGATGGCCTAGAGCGGATTTGAAATTTTCACTATCTAGGTGTGTAAAGGCCTGAAATCTGTTGCTGCTTTCTGAAAGACCATAGATTTTTAAAAAATTCTTGTTTCCAGCTGCATTTAGTTGAAGAACTGTCCTCAATGATATGGTGGTGGAAATTGCTGTCAACCTGTACCCAAGGTACGGCAACTCCATCTAGAAGAAGAAGAGGAGTTTGGATTTATATCCCCCCTTTCTCTCCTACAGGAGACTCAAAGGGGCTTAGAATCTCCTTGCCCTTCCCCCCTCACAACAAACACCCTGTGAGGTGGGTGGGGCTGAGAGAGCTCTGAGAAGCTGTGACTAGCCCAAGGTCACCCAGCTGGCGTGTGTGGGAGTGCCCAGGCTAATCTGAATTCCCCAGATAAGCCTCCACGGTTCAGGCGACAGAGCTGGGAATCAAACCCGGTTCCTCCCGATTAGATACACGAGCTCTTATAGTTTTCCATATAGTTTTCAAACCTAGAGACGTTCAGAGATGGCTTGCCATTGCCTGCCTCTGTGTAGTGACTTCCTTGGTGGTCTTCCATTCAAGTTCAAACCAGAACAGACTCTGCTTAGCTTCCGAGATCTGGTGAGATCAGGCTCGCTTGGCCTATCCAGGACCGGGCTGTGTCCTCATTTGTAAATTCAACCAATCTGATCTTGCCGATTTAAGCAAACATAATCACTAGACTGCCTTATTGTAATACCCCAGATGTTGGACTGTCCTTGAAGACAACCGAGAAGTATCAGTTGGTTGCAAAATGTGATTGCTGGCCAAGTTAAGATCATAATGTATCATAGAGTTGGAAGAGACCCCAAGGGCCATCAGGGTCTGCTGACCAAGATTATCATAATGTATCATAGAATCATAGAGTTGGAAAAGGCCTCAAGGGCCACCAACCCCCTGCATTGCAGGGGCTTGGACTTGATGGCCCTTCAGGTCTCTTCCAACTCTATGATTCTATGATACATTACCAATATGGAGACAACTGCAGTGGCTTCCAGTTTGCTGCTGAGTTCAATCCCAGGGGGGGCAGTTCTGGTTCTCCCTCTTGGCTTTTTAAAATCCCCTCTGGGACCCCAGCCCTTAATGACCTCTGGGCCTTGAACATGCTCCGCTGTGTTCCCTTTGAATGGTTCCCTCGTGCCTGGGAGTCTGGCCAGCTGTGGTTTTGTTGGGTACTAGCGCCATTTTGAAGGACCATTTCTCTGGTGCCGTGCACCGGACTCCGTCTGGTCCCTTCCGCACATGCAGAATAATACACTTTCAAACCACTTTCAGTGCACTTTACAGCTGGGTTTTACTGGGCAGAATAGCAAAATCCACTTTCAAACCAATTGTGAAAGTGGATTGAAAGTGGATTATTCTGCACGTGTGGAAGCGGCCTCAGAGAGCCTTTAGTAAAGCTTTCGGACTGTTCTTGCTCATTTCAGCGGGAGTCTTCCTAATAAATGGGGATTCTGAACGTAGCTTCTGAGGGTACATGTTGGTCTGCAATAGAACACCCAGAGTCCAGCGCAGCATCTGACAAACCAACGAGATTTGGGGGGTATTAACTTTTCAGAGCCAGAAGTGCTCTCTAAGTACTACTGGACTTGAATCTAGGAATTTTGCATGTTTGGACTCTTGGATTTATGAATGGCCACATTTTGTGGGGAGGGACAGAGATTTCTCTTATTGTTAAATTACAACGAGGAGCACTTCGGGTTTACCTTTGTGGGACGAATCTAGTGAACTGTTTTGATGAGCCACATGCATAGATGTATGGCTTTAATTTCTGTTGCCAGCCTCCCCGAGCCAACAGGAAGGGCAGGATTTAATCGTTTGAGATAAACGAATAAAGCAAATGTGTCACCTTGGGCGCCAGGATGCGTAAGGTCCATCTGGATTTCATTTTTTTCCTTCCTGGCTGTTCTGCCTACGAGGCTGGCGTTTTTTTCAGAGCTGTGGGATTCAGGACCAGCTGGATTCCGCGGGAAGTCCGAAGGCTAACCTAGCGAAAATGTCCAGAATAGATTTATCCACCAATTCAGAGTTCAATCCACTCCCGTGAACAGGCAAGGACATTGAATGACATGCATAAATTCATCACAGCTCCCTTGGGAACCAAACGCGTGATTGGTGTTCGGCATATGCTGCCTCAGGAGGTGGTGATGGCCACTCACCTGGATAGCTTTCAAAGGGGCTTGGACAGATTTATGGAGGAGAAGTCGATCTATGGCAGTGATGGCGAACCTTTTTGGGACCGAGTGCCCAAATTGCAACTCAAAACCCACTTATTTATTGCAAAGTGCCAACATAGCAATTTAACCTGAATACTGAGGTTTTTCTTTAGAAAAAACAGTTGGCTCCGAGGTGTGTGTTACTCAGGAGTAAGCTTGGTGGTAGTTGGTGGCTTTGATTTGAAGCAACCGTGCAACTCTTCCAACGGGTGAATCAAGACCCTAGAAGGGTTTACTCAGAAGCAAGCCCCATTGCCAGCAACCGAGCTTACTCCCAGGTAAAGGATCGCGCTTTAGTTCTTCACATGAAAATCAGTGGGTTTTAACAGCGCTTAACTGGGTTACTGACACTGCTTCCCCAAAACTAGGTCTTAGGTTTAATGCTAATAATCGAGCCCAGCGGCTCAGGCCAGCCTAGATATGGGGTGTGTGTGTGTGTGACTGTGTTTGCGTGTGCCCACAGAGAGGGCTCTGAGTGCCACCTCTGGCACCCGTGCCATAGGCTCGCCACCACTGATCTATGGCTCCCAATCTTGATCCTCCTTGATCTGAGATTGCAAATGCCTTAGCAGACCAGGTGCTCGGGAGCAGCAGCAGCAGAAGGCCATTGCTTTCACCTCCTGCAGGTGAGCTCCCAAAGGCACCTGGTGGGCCACTGCAAGTAGCAGAGTGCTGGACTAGATGGACTCTGGTCTGATCCAGCAGGCTCGTTCTTATGTTCTTATGTGAGGCTCCTGCGAGGCACCTGAAGTGGGCCACTGCGAGTAGGAGAGTGCTGGACTAGATGGACTCTGGTCTGATCCAGCAGGCTCTTTCTTATGTTCTTAAATGCCTTAGCAGACCAGGTGCTCGGGAGCAGCAGCAGCAGCAGAAGGCCATTGCTTTGCTCACATCCTGCATGTGAGCTCCCAAAGGCACCTGGTGGGCCACTGCGAGTAGGAGAGTGCTGGACTAGATGGACTCTGGTCTGATCCAGCAGGCTCTTTCTTATGTTCTTAAATGCCTTAGCAGACCAGGTGCTCGGGAGCAGCAGCAGCAGCCGCAGAAGGCCATTGCTTTCACATCCTGCATGTGAGCTCCCAAAGGCACCTGGTGGGCCACTGCGAGTAGCAGAGCGCTGGACTAGATGGACTCTGGTCTGATCCAGCAGGATCTTTCTTAAGTTCTTATCTCTGGGACTTTCTCGGTGTTTGCTTCTGGGGCCTCCTTTCCTCATAGCTGCAGAAGGAACCGGCTGTACAACTTACATGTGTGGCTCTCTCTTTTTTTCACACTTCCCTCGGTGGATTTCTTGCACAACTGCAGAAATAGGGAAAGTTCGGTTCAGAGAACATGACCGCCCGTTCTATATATAGCCAGTCGCACAGACGGAAGATGTTTTGTGGCAAACTTCCTGAAGATGCATGATAAAGAAGATGTGGTTTTCATACCCAGCTTTTCGCTACCTTTGAGGAGTTTCAAATAGGCGCACAGCCCCCTTCCCTTTTCTCTACCTACTCCTTGTGTGTGGTAGGTGGGGCTGAGAGAGTTCTGAGAGAACTGTGTCTGGCCAAACGTCACTCAGCAGGCTTTGTGCAGAGGAGTGGGGAAACAAATCCCATTCACCGGATGAGAGTCTGCCACTCATGTGGTGGAGTGGAGAATCAAACCCGGTTCTCCAGATTAAAGTCTGCCATTCTTAATGGAGCAGCAGTGGCATAGTGGCTAAGAGCAGGTGCATTCTGGAGGAACCGGATTTGATTCCCAGCTCTGCTGCTTGAGTTGTGGAGGCTTGGACAGATTTATGGAGGAGAAGTCGATCTATGGCTACCAGTCTTGATCCTCCTTGATCTGAGGTTGCAAATGCCTTAACAGTCCAGGTGCTCGGGAGCAACAGCCGCAGCAGAAGGCCATTGCTTTCACCTCCTGCACGTGAGCTCCCAAAGGCACCTGGTGGGCCACTGCGAGTAGCAGAGTGCTGGACTAGATGGACTCTGGTCTGATCCAGCAGGCTCGTTCTTATGTTCTTATGCACTGAGAGTAAAGGTGGAGAATTGGAGAGGCTGCAGTACCGCCTTGGGGGGGGAGGGACGGTGTTACCCCCATTCCTAAAATGACTCATCCATGTGTCAGAAAGCGTCAGCCGACCATTCTGCTGCACGGCCTCGTGTGCTGGTGCTCCCCCAACGTTGCACCGTGGCTCCCTGGGGTGGTTTCCCTCCTCTCGCCTTGCGTGGACGTGGCTGTCAACTCCATGCCGCTCTCTTCTCTGAGCCACCTTGGCCTCACCTGACCCACTAATCCACGAGCCTCTGACTCTGCCCTACTCTTTCCCCGTTCCCTCCACGACAGCCCACGCTCTGTCCTGGCACCCCCCTTCTGCCTGGCTCCGGGGCCAGTTCTCTAGCGCCACCCACACACCCACCCACCCACCCACCCACCCACCCACCCACTCACTCACTCACTCACTCACTCACTCACTCACTCACTCACTCACTCACTCACTCACTCACTCACTCACTCACTCACTCACTCACTCACTCACTCACTCACTCACTCACTCACCTAAACCAGGCATGCATTCCACCCCCCCTCACACACACACCCCACGGTTAACACAACACACCCAAAGATGCACAGACTTTATTTGTAGATGTCTCCACACTCATCTCTCTCTTGCAGACGAATTATTACAAATGCGTCGTTCAAAAGTGGTGATATACCCTTTTTTCTCTATGGCAGTGATGGCGAACCTATGGCATGGGTGCCAGAGGTGGCACTCAGAGCCCTCTCTGTGGGCACACACAAACAGAGTTCATCATGTGGAAGGGAAATTGCCCCCCCGCCCCCCCCCCACACACATCTAGGCTGGCCTGGGCCGCTGGGCTTGATTATTAGCATTAAACCTAAGACCTAGTTTTGAGGAAGCAGTGTAGGTAACCCTGTTAAGCGCTGTTAAACCCCACTGATTCTCATGCAAAGAACTAAAGCACGATCCTTTACCTGAGAGTAAGCTCGGTTGCTGGCAATGGGGCTTGCTTCTGAGTAAACCCTCCTAGGGTCGTGATTCACCCGTTCAAAGAGTTACATGGTTGCTTCAAAGCAAAGCCAGCAACTACCACCAAGCTTACTCCCGAGTAACGCACGCCTCAGAGCCAACCATTTTTTCTAAACGAAAACCTCAGAATTCAGGTTGAGTTGCCGTGTTGGCACTTTGCGATAAATAAGTGGGTTTAGGGTTGCAGTTTGGGCACTCGGTCTCAAAAAGGTTCGCCATCACTGCTCTATGGGAACAAGTACCTTCTGCTTTGGGAATCTTTAACCACTCAGCCCCCAAGGATAGCTGCTGTCGTTTTTCAACTAGATTCAAGTCTAACGACACTTTAAAGATCACTAAAGAGTTTCGGGATGCAAGCCTTCGAGAGTCAAAACCCCTTTGGTATCTGATGAAGGGAATTTCGATTTTGAAAGCTGATATGTACCCTGAAAGTCTTGTTTATCTTTAAGGTGCTGCTGGATTTAAATCTAGCTAATCTACTGCAGACGAACATGGGTAACAAAATCATAGGCTCCTTCTGCACATGCAGAATAATGCACTTTCAAACTGCTTTCAGTGCTCTTTGAAGCTGTGCGGAATGGCAAAATCCACTTGCAAACAGTTGTGAAAGTGGTTTGAAACCCCCCCCCCCTCTCCTCATAGGGTACAGATTCCAGACCTTTTACCATTAGAGTAGTTGAACCAAGAATTGCAATGAAACAGTTGATGCTGTTTTGCTGCAAATATTATTTTTTTGAAAGGTATCACAAGAGGTGGGTTGTGGCGTGAAAGGGAGATCGAGGACTTTCACAGCCAAGAGCATGCTGGGGAAAACAGATCGGCACCCCGGGGCTCTCACAGATGTTTCCCGGGACTCTGCTGGTCCACTTTTCTCCTTGTCCCCAGCCATGTTTTGGTAGAAGAGGCCTCGCTCGCAGCGATATGAAGCCGAAATCTGGTGCGCACCTTAAAGACCGATATTCCAGTGCGAGCTTTTCAAAACTCGCTTCCTCAGATACAATAGCAATACAGAAAATCATGTCCCTCATGTTTGCAGAAAACTGGAGAAGGGAGGCACTGAGAAGAGAGACGCCTTGGACAGTAAATAGAACACAATTCTCTGCTTGGGGGACGTGAACGACCCCTTCCGACGCAGAGGATGCCAACGGCTCAGCCACGCTCTGTGGCCCCGCGCCATGTGTCGCCCGACGTGACCTTTACCTGCCCTGCGGATTCCGAAGACAGCTTCCACTGTCTTCTTTTTTTCCGTGTCAAACCCATTAACGCTAATTGGCTCTCCCGAGCTACGCCAAAGGTTTACAGAGGCGTGCCTAGAGGATAATACTCGGTGGAGAGGTTCAGTAAGAAGGCTTGTGGGGGCGTGGGGGTTAGTCTGGCTCACAAAGGCTGTGTGCAGGCAATATCTTTTCGAAGAATTGGAAGGGGGACTAAAGGACTGCCCCTGACAGACCTCTCTCTCTCTTTGCCCTGCTCTGACCAGCCTTGATTCAAGCAGAGCCTCCATTTTCAGAAGCAGTATACCTTTGAAAGCCAGGTGGATCCTTAGCTGGCTCCAGCAGGGGGTGTTAGTAAACGTACTGTGCCCGACAGACCTTAAATACTTTTTAAGTGGGATTCACGGCAGCGAAACAAACCGCTCAAAGGGAATTACACTAGAACAGGGGTACCCAACTGTGGTCCTCCAGATGTGTATGGACCACAATGGGAATCGTAGTCCATGAACATCTGGAGGAGTACAGTTGGGACACTCCTACTCCAAAGCTTGGTAGTGGCGGAGGTCACAGAGAGAGATGGAGGGGGAGGACGAGGCAGGAAGACATTTCACAAGCATCGGGTATTTGAGAACACAGAACGTGGGGGCTGAGGTCTCTTCCTCTGTACCTCTGTGCTTTCAAGCAGCAACTGACACATGGCCGCCCCTGCAAGAGGCTTTCACAGCCAGAGGGAAAGCAGAGGTGGTTTGCCTTTGCCTTCCTCTGCAGGGGTGTTTTGCCATTGCCTTCCTCTGCAGGGGTGTTTTGCCGTTGCCTTCCTCTGCAGAGGTGGTTTGCCGTTGCCTTCTTCTGCAGAGGTGGTTTGCCAGTGCCTTCTTCGGCAGAGGTGGTTTGTTGTTGCCTTCTTCTGCAGGTGGTTTGCCAGTGCCTTCTTCGGCAGAGGTGGTTTGCCAGTGCCTTCCTCTGCAGAGGTGGTTTTTCGTTGCCTTCCTCTGCAGAGGTGGTTTGCCATTGCCTTCCTCTGCAGAGGTGGTTTGTCGTTGCCTTCCTCTGCAGAGGTGGTTTGCCATTGCCTTCCTCTGCAGAGATGGTTTGCCAGTGCCTTCCTCTAAAGAGGTGGTTAGCCTTTGCCTTCCTCTGCATAGGTGGTTTGTCATTGCCTTCCTGCAGAGGTGGTTTGCCATTACCTTTCTCTGCAGAGGTGGTTTGCCTTTGCCTTCCTCTGCAGGGGTGCTTTGCCATTTCCTTCCTCTGCAGGGGTGGTTTGCCATTGCCTTCCTCTGCAGAGGTGGTTAGCCTTTGCCTTCCTCTGCAGAGGTCGTTTGTCATTGCCTTCCTGCAGAGGTGGTTTGCCATTGCCTTTCTCTGCAGAGGTGGTTTGTCGTTGCCTTACTCTGCAGAGGTGGTTAGCCTTTGCCTTCCTCTGCAGAGGTGGTTTGTCATTGCCTTCCTGCAGAGGTGGTTTGCCATTGCCTTTCTCTGCAGAGGTGGTTTGTCGTTGCCTTTCTCTGCAGAGGTGGTTTGTCGTTGCCTTTCTCTGCAGAGATGGTTTGTCCTTGCCTTCCTCTGCAGAGGTGGTTTGCCATTGCCTTCCTCTGCAGAGGTGGTTTGTCATTGCCTTCCTCTGCAGAGGTGGTTTGCCATTGCCTTCCTCTGCAGAGGTGGTTTGTCATTGCCTTCCTCTGCAGAGGTGGTTTGCCGTTGCCTTCCTCCGCAGAGCGGTCCTCACTGGTTCCCCATTTACTTGCTGGCGCTGCTGAGCTTCCCAGATACGATGGGGTTGGTCCGGATTGTGCCGCCTCCACTCCCAAAGTCTCTTTTCGCAGCTCCCGCTGATTTCTTGAGACTGGATGTTTGTGAAATGTGTCCAGCGTTTTTTCTCCCACCGTGTCAGCCTGACGCCCAGATGTGCCCTTGGGCCTGGGTCTGGCAGTAAATTTCCCCTGCCTGGAGGGGTTTTTGTGTCTGGGAAAAGAGGCTGCCTCTTGGCCTCCCCTTCCTCTGAAGCCGGAAATATTTTCCAGGATGATGCGCCTGAAGGAGCTGAAGTTTAAAGAGTGTGTGTGTGTGTGTGTGTGTGTGTGTGTGTGTGTGTGTGTGTGTGTGTGTGTGTGTGTGTGTGTGTCAGAGTCAGAGTCAGAGTCAGAGTCAGAATTGGCAGAAACCCCATTAGCAGAACCCTCCTGCCGGATCCAGCCCCCGCCCCGCTTCTGCACTCAGACAGAATTATGTTGCTTGCGCACTTTTGCCTGAATCTTGTGCCAGTGGGTGTCAGCAAAAGGAGGCACTTCTAGGTGGGGGGGGGGGTGCGTGGGGGGGGGGGCTGAGCACCAGGAATGAGTGCTGAATCAGCCATGGGACATGTAAGCCAGTCCATGACCTGCAGAGGCGTAGAGGACAGGTCTTTGTCCGTGGCCGTATTGAAAGGGTCTCCGCTTCGGCGTTCTGAGACGTTCCTACTGTCTTTCTGATTTTTGTTTCGATGAAGCAGCAGTTTTTTTTAAAAAGGGGGCCAAAGGAGAAAGGCTGCTGTTCTTGCGCCCCGCCCCACCCTTGCTGCAGAAACCGGCACAACCGGTTTTTGGCCAGGGACGCCCGCCAGAAGCAGAAGTGCGGAGCCGGCCCGTTGTCTGGGTCCAACGTGAGCTTTCCTGAGGTGTGTGCCAGGCGCTGTACAGAAGGCTCAAGATGCCCCCAAGGCTTAATGTTTGCAGCAGGGAAGGTAGGGCAGTGGAGCCAGCGAGAGTGCTGGGCTTAGATCTGGGAGACGTGGGTTCGAATCTCCATTCTGCCGTGGAGCCATTCGTGCACACGCTCAGTGTGTCATGAGGATTGTCTAAGGCAGGGGTCTGCAACCTGTGGCTCTCCAGAGGTTCATGGACTACAAATCCCATCAGCCCCTGCCAGCATGGCCACTTGGCTCAAGACCTGGAATTGTCCTAAACCAGGGGTCTGCAACCTGCGGCTCTCCAGATGTTCATGGACTACAATTGGCCATGCTGGCAGGGGCTGATGGGATTTGTAGTCCATGAACATCTGGAGAGCCGCAAGTTGCAGACCCCTAAGGCTTTCACGGCTGAAATCACTAGGGTGTTCCAGGTTGTATGGCCATGTTTCGGTAACATTTTCCAATTGGCCATTCCAGCAGGGGCTGATGGGAATTGTAGTCCACGAACATCTGAAGCGCCAGCGTTGGACACCTCTGCTTTAAGTTCCAAGTAGATTCTAATTTTAGTTGTATTTTAAGTAGTCTTAGTTTTCATTTTAACTATCAACAGCAGTTTCAATTGTTTACTAAACTGAGTTTTGTTATGTTACATTTTATTACTGTAAGCCACCCCGAGCCCTTTTGGGGAGGGCAGCGTAAGAACATAAGAATATAAGAACTAGCCTGCTGGATCAGCCCAGAGTCCATCTAGTCCAGCACTCTGCTACTCACAGTGGCCCACCAGGTGCCTTTGGGAGCTCACATGCAGGAGGTGAAAGCAATGGCCTTCTGCTGCTGCTGCTCCTGAGCACCTGGTCTGTTAAGGCATTTGCAATCTCAGATCAAAGAGGATGAAGATTGGTAGCCATAGATCGACTTCTCCTCCATTAATCTGTCCAAGCCCCTTTGAAAGCTATCCAGGTTAGTGGCCATCACCACCTCCTGTGGCAGCATATTCCAAACACCAATCACACGTTGCGTGAAGAAGTGTTTCCTTTTATTAGTCCTAATTCTTCCTCCCAGCATTTTCAATGGATGCCCCCTGGTTCTAGTATGGTGAGAAAGAGAGAAAAATTTCTCTCTGTCAACATTTTCTACCCCATGCATAATTTTATAGACTTCAATCATATCCCCCCTCAGACGTCTCCTCTCCAAACTAAAGAGTCCCAAACGCTGCAGCCTCTCCTCATAAGGAAAGTGCTTCAATCCTTCAATCAAAAAATAGAATCAAAATAGAATCAGCTCTACAGCCTCTCTGGCTGGACCATCCTAAAAAGAGTAAAAAATAGAATCAAGGTGTAAAAAATAGAATCAAATAAACAAATGAAAATTTTTGAAAACGAAAGCATGTTCCTGGGGGGCGGGGGGGGGGGGGGGCGGAGATAGACCGGACGGTGGAGGCAGCTGAAAGGACCTGGAATCTCTCAGTCGTAGCTCTGGGTGCGAGGACACCGCCCCGTCCACCGGCCCTCCTGCAGACTGTCGAAGGGGGGCTCGCTTCTGACCGGGCTGCCAGCAGGCGGTCGGCACAGGGAGATACCTTTCACATCGCTGACAGTGCCCTTTTGTCCTCGCCCTGGGCGCAGCGTTGCCAGCTGTCCTGACTCGGGAGGACACCCACCCAGGGGAAGGCGGGGAGCCAGGCTCGAGTTGGGAAAAGGGCGCTTGGAAGAAAGCGACACGCGGGCGCGTTTCACCCCTTTCTCTCCGCGTCTGCCCCGCCGGAGCTTTTCTCCCGGCTCTTGGGCTGCTTTGTGGGTTGAGGGGTCTGTTCGCTGGGGCCGACGTCCCCCTCAGGTGGAAGGGGGGCCACTGAAGAGGAGGGGAGTGGGGGAAAGGAAGGGTCCGGGTCTCTGCCGGCTTTCCAGGGATACCTGCTTAGTCTGCAGCGTTTCCTCTTTCCAAGGCCGGAGAGAGGTGTGCCCGTCCCTGCTTCAAAAGGATTGTGACCAGCCCTACAGCCTCTCTGGCTGGACCATCCTAAAAGGAATCAGGCTGGCGGGGTTGGAGGAAACAGCCCTCCCCGGCTGCCCTCCTGGGTCCCCCCGGGGGGGGGGGTCTCTTGCATTGTGCGTCCAGTTAAGGCTGTTCTTTTCTTTCCGATTTATTTATTGATAATTTATTCTCCCCAGGGGTGGGGAGTGGCTCAGAGTGGCTCAGATCACCCTCCTCCGTTTCGTCCTCACAACAGCCCTGCGAGGTAGATCAAGTTGAGAGTATATGCCTGCTCGGGAGCAGCAGTGGCGTAGGGGGTTAAGAGCTCGTGTATCCAATCTGGAGGAACTGGGTTTGATTCCCTGCTCTGCCGCCTGAGCTGTGGAGGCTTATCTGGGGGATTCAGATTAGCCTGTGCACTCCCACACACGCCAGCCGGGTGACCTTGGGCTAGTCACAGCTTCTCGGAGCTCTCTCAGCCCCACCCACCTCACAGGGTGTTTGTTGTGAGGAGGGAAGGGCAAGGAGATTGTCAGCCCCTTTGAGTCTCCTGCAGGAGAGAAAGGGGGGATATAAATCCAAACTCTAAACTCTAAATATAATCTTCTGTGGCAGAGCAGGGATTCAAGATCCTAGTGTGATACTCTAACCTCTACACCTCTCTGACCGATCCCCCCCCCCCATACGGGGGTTCCCAGATTTCCTCCCCCCCCTCCCCAGCCAAGCCACCCCCCTTAGCTCTCATCATTTCTGCCTGTGAATAATTGATGTTGGTTCTGCCTCTCCTTGGCTGTTGTTATACCGAGACGTCGGCGGGAGGCTTTGCAAAGCTCCTGTTGTTGCGTTTCCAGCTGGACAAAGTTTGAAACCATTCTGGGCAAGGGGGGAGAATGGGGGCGGGGTTGGCATTTTTCCGTGGTAACTGTGACTTCCTTTTTCTTCAGGAGACCTTGACTGGGCACCTCCCATGGAGGAGTCTGAGCCACAAAGGGTGACTCATCCCCACGGGGCTTTCTGTCGCCAGCCCAGACGGTTACCTACCCTGCAATCCTCTAGGACTGTGCCTGGATTCGGGGAGGGGGGGGGGAGGTGAGAAGAAGCATAAGGAATAATCCCCCCAGGTGGGCTCTAAGTTCAATCAAAGAATCACAGAGTTGGAAGAGACCCCCAAGGGCCATCCAGTCCAACCCCCTGCCATGCAGGAACACACAATCAAAGCACTCCTGACAAGACGGCCATCCAGCCTCACTTTACAAACCTCCAAAGAAGGAGACTCCACCACACTCCGAGGCCGTGAATTCCAAGGTCGAACAGCCCTGACAGTCAGGAGCAGCAGTGGCGTAGGAGGTTAAGAGCTCGTGTATCTAATCTGGAGGAACCGGGTTTGATTCCCAGCTCTGCCGCCTGAGCTGTGGAGGCTTCTCTGGGGGATTCAGATTAGCCTGTGCACTCCCACAGACGCCAGCTGGGTGACCTTGGGCTAGTCACAGCTTCTCGGAGCTCTCTCTGCCTCACCTACCCCACAGGGTGTTTGTTGTGAGGGGGGAAGGGCAAGGAGATTGTCAGCCCCTTTGAGTCTCCTGCAGGAGAGAAAGGGGGGATATAAATCCAAACTCCTCCTCCTCCTCTTCTCTTCTTCTTCTTCTTCTTCTTCTTCTTCTTCTTCTTCTTCTTCTTCTTCTTCTTCTTCTTCTTCTTCTTCTTCTTCTTCTTCTTCTTCTAATGTTTAGGTGGAATCTCTTTTCCTTCACCTTGAACCCATGACTCCTGGTCCTAGTCTCTGGAGCAGCAGAAAACAATCTTGCTCCCTCACCAACATGACATCCCTTCAAATATCTAAACATGGCTATCATGTCACCTGTTAACTTTCCCTTCACCAAACTAAGCATCCCCAGCTCCCAAAGTCTCTCCTCGTAGGGCATGGATTCCAGACCTTTGACCATTTTGGTGGCCCTCCTCTGGACCTGTTCCAACTTGTCAATATCCTTCTTGAATTGCGGTGCCTGGAACTGAACACAGTACTCTAGGTGAGGTCTGACTAATGCCGAATAGAGAGGTACAATTGCATCCCTCCATGTAATTGCCGTTGGTGGATTATTCTAGAAACCTTCTTAAGCTTAGGCCGCGATTGGCGAGGCTGCCACCAAGGGAGGGCCCCGTGCCCGCCCGGCTGCCTGGTTTTCCGTGGGCCTTCCATGAGCTCATTGTTCTTCGGTGTCACAAGAGGGTTTTGTTTGCACGCTGGCTAGCGGTGGGACGGTTTCCCTCCCTTCTCCGCTGGGCTCTGTGAAGCCAGGCTTTTAAAGCAAAGATCCCCTCCTCTCTTGGCCTAGCTGTCCAGGAACAGGAAATGGGAGATCCCCCGCCCCCCACCCACCTCCACGATCTCTGCCAATCCTGCCTTTCTGAAACCAGGGCAAGCCATCCTCCGGAGGAGCCCGGATTAGTTTGCAAAATAAGCAACGGATTCCGATTGCTGCACAGCCCCGACCTTGCAGCAATTTGCGCCGTGTCTCTTGGAACAAAAGAGCAAGCACCCCCCACACACCCCGCCC
>NC_059429.1:136027026-136054391 GCF_021028975.2 Sphaerodactylus townsendi | reverse complement strand
AAGAAGAAGAAGAAGAAGAAGAAGAAGAAGAAGAAGAAGAAGAAGAGCAGGAGGAGGAGGAGGAGGGAGGGAGGAGTTTGGATTCCATATCCCCCCCTTTCTCTCCTGCAGGGAGACTCAAAGGGGCCTGACAATCTCCTTGCCCTTCCCCTCTGTAAACACCCTGTGAGGTGGGTGGGGCTGAGAGGGGCTCCGAGAAGCTGTGACTAGCTTAAGGTCACCCAGCTGCCCAAGGCGTGTGTGGGAGTGCACAGGCTAATCTAGGGAATTCCCCAGATAAGCCTCCACCAGCTCAGCCCGGCAGAGCTGAGGGAATCAAACGGAGTTCCTCCAGATTAGATGCCTGAGGCTCTGCCTCCCTCGCCACTGCTGCTCCTAGAGGGACCCAGCCGACCGACCCATGTCCCTGGCAGCCTGGCAGGGCAGCTCAGCGGCTCCCGGTCGATCTTCCTCCCGGGAGCCACGGCTCACCTGGCAGCGGAAGGTGCGTTTTGCAACCCGGCCCCGAGGCGTGCCGAGGCAGAAGAGAACAATCCCCCACCTGCCCCCCTCCTCGCGTGCCCTGTTGGGGAACCGGTGCAGGGACAATGGGGCCTTTCTTGTTTTGGACACAGCGAGTTTTTCTTCCTCTATCCGCCGCAGTCGCCCCTTCCCCCCCAGCACTCCCTGGGCCCGAGCATTTCGTCTCCTTCCCCCCCCCCCCCCCCCCCCCCCCCCCTGCCTGTGCACAGAGGCCTCCTGGGGACAATGGGAGATTCTAGGGCTCCGGAAAAGGAGAACAAGAGTCAATCCACTGGCTCTGCCCAAATGCCATGGAGATGAACTTTGACCCAAACTCCTCCACTTCCACCCTCCTTATTGACTCTCTGGAGCTAACAGGTTCCGCCGAGTCAGACGGGACGCCTCTCCCGGTCCGGCTCCTCCCCGGCTCACCTTCGACCCTTTCTCAATTACCTGTATTCCCCTCCCGACCGTGAACAGCACACGCCAGGTGCGGCCAGGGAAACTGAGGCATCCAGGCAGGCCCCGATCCTGCCACTCAGCCTCGCTGTGCCCCAGAGGCCTGGGGTATCCACAGCCAGGGGTTTGCAACCTGCGGCTCTCCAGATGTTCATGGACTACAATTGGCCATGCTGGCAGGGGCTGATGGGAATTGTAGTCCATGAACTTCTGGAGAGCTGCGGGTTGCAGACTGCTGTCCTCAACGCTGCGGAGGAGCCTGCTGGAATAGCCCCAGGACGGAAGGAGCATCTTGGGTCTTGATCCCTTCGGCTTGATCCCTTGGGCTTGGACAGATTTATGGAGGAGAAGTCAATTTATGGCTACCAATCTTGATCCTCCTTGATCTGAGATTGCAAATGCCTTAACAGTCCAGGTGCTCGGGAGCAGCAGCAGCAGAAGAAGGCCATTGCTTTCACATCCTGCAGGTGAGCTTCCAAAGGCACCTGGTGGGCCACTGTGAGTAGCAAAGTGCTGGACTAGGTGGACTCTGGTCTGATTCAGCAGGCTCTTCCTTATGTTCTTCCAGGTCCATTGCTTTCAGCATCCTGCCTGTGGAGTCTCCCAAGGCACCCCAAGTTGCCCTCTGGCAGTAGCAGAGAGCTGGACTAGATGGACTCTGGTCTGATCCAGCAGGCTCTTTCTTATGTTCTTAAATGCCTTAGCAGACCAGGTGATCGGAGACAGCTGACGGCAGAGGCCGTGCTTTCACCCTCCTGCACGTGAGCTCCCAAAGGCACCTGGTGGGCCACCGCGAGTAGCAGAGTGCTGGACTAGATGGACTCTGGTCTGATCCAGCTGGCTTGTTCTTATGTTCTTATGTATTTAGCAAAGGATGAAAAGCCTTTGAGGCATTTTTTGAAGCGTGCGGAGACCCCTTCCAACGAAACTGGGGAGTCGGAAGTCCTGTTTTACGAGAAAGTTTCTAGTCCTCAGAAAACACCAGGCTGTGAAGCCGGCTACGAAACTGAACAGAGGAAAAATTCAAATAAAAAAAAATATATATACATCATCGATCAGAATGGCTTGAACTTGAGACTTGTTCACACAAAGCCAGAAACCAGAATCGTTTGCACCATCCATGAGGAATTGCCTCCAGCTTGACGCTCGCTCACACAACCGGCTAAGCTGTAACTACCCAGCACTGCCCGCCAACCTTGGTTCTGCCTTTCCTAGCTACGCCACCTTTTCAACTAAGTTCTTGATGGAGTGCTCAGAGCTCTGTTCCTCTAAACCACGTGTCCCGTTACGGGGCTGTGAGCTCTCTTGCCGCTTTCTGACACAGCCGTGGGCCCTTCCTTGAACCCATGACGATGCCTTCTACTGGACCGGACCATCAGTCCGGGTTCTCTGGCGTCTAAATATCACCTCCCACCTGGTATTTTTAGCTGGAGACTCCCAGGATTGAACCCCTGACCTTCTGAGCCCTCCGGGGGTAGGGCGGTTTACTAAATCAAGTTTAATAATAATAACAACAACAACAACAACAACATCAACAATAATTCCGAATTCAGACTGACAAAGGGTTGGGGACACAATACTCCTGACCTCACGATTGTGGAAAAAAAAAAAAGTGTGGATAGATCCGTCTTTGCAAATTCCTGGTGACAGCAGAATTTATGGGAGAAGCAACTGGAAAAACTTACGCGATAATGAGGGATTTAAAGGACTGAACTACAAAGACTCTGGCAACAAACCAGTAAAGGTGGTCCCAGTGGTGATCGGCAGGTGCCTAAAGACTCCTTGACGGCACTTAAAAGGAAACAATCCGGCGGCTGACAAAATCATCACCATATGTCAGCTGCAAAGATCGTCACCCTACTGCGGCTCTGCACACATTGATGGTCGCCGATACATCACACAGTCCTAGATGCTTGGGAAGGGTCCGACGTGTGATGTAATACAAAATCCAGCATATTGAACTTGTTTGCTGTGTATAACTGTTATTGTATCCATATTATAACAACAACAACAACAGCAGCAACAACAACAGCAACAACAAAGAGCTGGAAAAGATCACAAAATACAAGGACCTACAAATTGCAGTTGAACGATTGTGGCAAAAAAGAACAACAGGTAATCCTTACACTGAGTCGTCGGTGCTCTAGGGAGGAATCCTAAGAAATCTTGAAAAGCTTATCTGGAAAGCCTAAACTTGGACAGAACATCAGTCCACCTGCTGCAGAAAGCAGCACTTCACAAGGAACTGCTTATATTCCCATAAAATACCTCTAAGCACCCTAGGGTCCTTTGGGAAGGACTTGATATTCAGAGATGAATTCCAGACACTTGTGCTGTGTTGTTATGTGTATAATAATAATAATAATAATAATAATAATAATAATAATAATAATAATAATAATAATAATAATAATAATAATAATAATAATTCTGCGTCCCAAGCAGACGATCTGCCACTGAGCCACGGGCGTCCCGCTTCCGATGCAGGAATCGCGCAAGAGTGTTCCCAGATGGCTCATGTTTTGAAACGCTCCTGAGATTCTAACAAGCCATAATCATGCTGGAATCTGTAAAACCCTTGGGACTCCCAAATACCATTTGTCATTCGACAGAGTAATTTGAAGTACGGCGGGACAACTCAACCTTAAGGCACCTTTAGTGCAGTAGCTGTGATGCGGCCCTGGTTGATTCCAAGCAACACACATCAGAAGGGCGTTGTGGGTTTTCCGGGTTGCGTGGCCGTGTTCCAGTAGCATTTTCTCCTGTCGTTTCACCTGCATCTGTGGCTGTCAGGAGAAAATGCTACCGCACAGGTGTCAAACTCGCGGCCCCTCCAGATGTTATGGACTACAGTTCCCATCATCTGTAGTCCATAACATCTGGAGGGCCGCGAGTTTGACACCTATGTGCTACAGCAGTGGCGTAGGAGGTTAAGAGCTCGTGTATCTAATCTGGAGGAACTGGGTTTGATTCCCAGCTCTGCCGCCTGAGCTGTCGAGGCTTATCTGGGGAATTCAGATTAGCCTGGGCACTCCCACACACGCCAGCTGGGTGACCTTGGGCTAGTCACAGCTTCTCGGAGCTCTCTCAGCCCCACCCACCTCACAGGGTGTTTGTTGTGAGGGGGAAGGGCAAAGAGATTGTCCAGCCCTTTGGAGTCTCCTTGCGAGGAAGAGGGGGATATAAATCCAAACTCTTCTTCTTCTTCTACCGGAACACGGCCATACAACCCGGAAAACCCACAACATCCCAGTGATTCCAGCTGTGAAAGCCTTCGACAGTACAACACATCAGAGTCTGTGGTTGCCAGCATGTCACAACCAACCCTGCCTGCACAAAAAGGGATTCTCAAGGACCGCAGCCGCCATCCAACCACCACTTGGGTACATTCACGAGTCCATCCTGATTCTTTCTGGAACAGCAAACATCATCCACCAGAGACACATGAAACCACGAAGCCGCTTTCTGCCGAGTCAAGCCAAACGGTCCGTCAGAGTCAGCATCGCCCACTCAGACTGGCAGTCTCTCCGCAGTCTCGGGCTGAGGTCTTTCACGTCACCTTCCAGTCTGGCAGACGGAGATGCCAGAGATTTCTCGGGACCCGCTTACACGCTTCCAGCCGTGAATCGCTTCAGCTCCAGTCGCCAAGGCAGCTTCCCAGATTTCTGATGTTCTGAACGCCCAGCCGCTGGATTTTCAGAGGTATGGGCCGGTTATGGGACCTGCGTGCCGGGGCACCATTACTCATCCCCGCGTATTGCACGAAGCCAAGTTCAGCAGCTTCTGAGCCAGGAGTAAAGAACTGCCCTCCCGAAGCATGGAAGGCGTAAGGGGCGTACGCAAAGACAGCCTTCGAAGTTATCAAGCCATCTCGCGCATTGTGATTGAAGAGCATACGAAGCACGTCACGGTGAGGGCTTCAAGGAGGAGGGGCTCTGGGGTCAGGGGCAGAAGCGTCTCCTGGGAACGCGCCAAAGGAATTCGGGTTCGATTCCCGGCATCTCCAGAAGAAAGGACCAGTGAGTGAGTGACGTGAAAGGCCTCCGTCCTGAGACCAGGAGAGCCACTGCCAGTCTGATGTTATGGACTACAATTGGCCATGTTATGGACTACAATTGGCCATGTTTATTTATTTATTTATTAGAATTCTTGTAGGCGCTGTACCTCGGCTGGCCTCGAGAAGGAATCGAAGCGGCTCTAACAATGGTTGTTCCAAAACAGCAAATAATCCAACATAAAAAATTAAGCCGCTAAAACCTCAGCAGGAATTAATAAATAAATGGATTAAAAAACAACCAGGATTATGTAGCAACATATATACACAGGTGCCCTTGATCTAAAGGCCAAAGAAAGAAAGAAAGAAAGAAAGAAAAGGAAGGAAGGGAGGAAGGGAGGAAGGAAGGGAGGAAGGAAGGAAGGAAGGGAAGGAAGGAAGGAAGGAAGGGAAGGAAGGAAGGAAGGGAAGGGAGGGAGGGAGGAAGGAAGGGAGGAAGGAAGGAAGGGAAGGAAGGAAGGAAGGGAAGGAAAGAAAGAAAGAAAAGAAAGAAAGAAAGAAAGAAAGAAAGAAAGAAAGAAAGAAAGAAAGAAAGAAAGAAAGAAAGAAAGAAAGGTGCCCAAGAGCAGCAGCAGCAGCAGGCCATTGCTTTCACCTCCAGCATGTGAGCTCCCAAAGGCACCTGGTGGGCCACTGCGAGTAGTAGAGTGCTGGACTAGATGGACTCTGGTCTGATCCAGCAGGCCAGTTCTTATATTCTTAATGTTCTTATGTTCCTTATGTTCTTAATGTTCAAAAAGAAAGAAAGAAAGAAAGAAAGAAAGAAAGAAAGAAAGAAAGAAAGAAAGAAAGAAAGAAAGAAAGAAAGAAAGAAAGAAAGAAAGAAAGAAAGAAAGTGTTATGGACTACAATTGGCCATGCTGGCAGGGGCTGATGGGAATTGTAGTCCATAACATCTGGAGTGCCAAAGGTTCACCACCACTGGGGTAGGCAATACCAGCAGTGATGGGACTAGTGGTCTAAATCAGTACTGGGCAGCTTCGTGGGTCTGCCCCGAGGGCCCAAAGCACCACGTCCGTGAGACGGTGCTCCGGGTCAAACGGACAGCAGTTTGTGTTTGGTGAGGGACAGAGCCCCCCGTGAGCCCGCCCTCCCCCCCTCGGGCCACTCACCGTCCTCCTGGCTGTGGAGGTTCTGGGGGCTCCGCATTCCTTCCTCCTGGCTGGGGCTCAGGCTGGAGTTCAGGTGCTGGTCAGCTGACATCCATGTGGAGTCGTTCATGTCAAAGTCCTCGCTGCTCACTGACGTCTCATCCTGGAAGGCAAGCAAGAAAGGGTTAACGGGGGCACAGCAAAAGAGAGTGTGCTTGAGGGCGAGAGTTGGAGGTTAGGGAAAACTTCCTCCCAGCCACTCCCCACTGCAAATCCTGGCTCCCAGGTTTGGTCGAGTAGCGCATTTCCTGTTGGGGGAGTTTCCTGTTTGAGGAGGCAGACGGGGTTTGTAGCCAACGGCCACTGCTTCAGGCCGTGTTCCAGGGCAGACGGCTCGAGTCCTGGGCCCTTTCCTCCCCAAGGGCAAAGTCCATGCCAACCATACCGATAGGGCCCAGTTTCCTTCAGACTGGCTACTTGGAGCGGCAATGAGCCAAACACCACTGAAATATACACATGGTGTGTTTACAGTTATTTTTTCCACATCACAACATTCCCCATCACGGTTCTGATCTATCGCGGGTTGTCACAAGATATTAAACAGGATTTAGCAGGGGAGTTTAGCAGAAGCGCGCCAGGCGAGCGCCAGGAAAAAAAGTAGAAACTTCAGAAACGCTGGTAAAATGCTATGTGCGTAGCTTCGATCCTGCCTCTCCGGGAACGCAGTGGGAATCACCCAAACTACAGGTGCCCAGGGGAGAATATACGTGCCGCATTGTATAATATCAACGTGGTGTATGTATTGTCGAAGGCTTTCACGGCCGGAATCACTGGGGTGCTGTGTGGTTTCCGGGCTGTATGGCCGTGTTCTAGCAGCATTCTCTCCTGACATTTTAGATCCACTGAAGAGGCCAGCCACAGATGCAGGCGAAACGTCAGGAGAGAATGCTGCTAGAACACGGCCGTACAGCCCGGAAACCACACAGCACACCCCAACGTAGTGTATCTTTTAACACCATAAACGTACACATTTAAAAAAAAAAAAAAAGCAAAAGAAAGAAAACCAGATCTCTTCTCTGGTACGAAGGGGAGGCCAAAAGATTGTGCGCGGGTTTCCAGATTGCTGTGGGGGGCGCCGTGCCCTTAACCCCAGCGAGGTGGGAGGGATAACCCGTTTCATTCTGCAGCCGCAGGCCGGTTGGCGGCTCCTGCCCGCTCCTGGTGCCACCCCTGGCAGGTGGCGGGCGGGCACCCCTGCTGCTGCCCTCTCAGCTCAATCACCTCCTGTTTATGGATTCTTAGCTCTCTTTTCTGGAAAGCCCTCAAACACGCCCTCTCAAAGGTCGCAGAGAGCCTCGCCTGGCATCTCGGTGGCACTTCCTGCAACATTGGTCACATTCCTGCGTCCCACTTCTCTGCCCCTCCCCGCCCCCTTCCCCAACCTTCGCTGGGCTTGCAGGGCTTGGACGCCTTCCAGAGCCGGAAAGGTCAGGCTCGAGATTTCCCCCAAACCGTCGGCATGGCCATAAAGGCCGTCCTTGCGAGGGGGGATGAATGGGAAAGATCATGGATGCCCCGCCCACCCCTCTGCAGAGAAGAAGAAGAAGAAGAAGAAGAAGAAGAAGAAGAAGAAGAAGTAGAAAGAAGAAGAAGAAGAAAGAAGAAGAAGAGGGAGGAGGAGGAGGAGGAGGAGGAGGAGGAGGAGGAGGAGGAGGAGGAGGAGGAGAAGGAGGAGAGAGGTAGTAGTAGTTTATATCCCCCCTTTCTCTCCTGCAGGAGACTCAAAGGGGCTGACAATCTCCTTGCTCTTCCCCCCTCACGACAAACACCCTGTGAGGTAGGTGTGGCTGAGAGCTCGTGGGAAGCTGTGAGGCTAGCCCAAGGTCACCCAGCTGGCGTGTGTGTGGGAGTGCCCAGGCTAATCTGAATTCCCAGAGAAGCCTCCACAGCTCAGGCGGCAGAGCTGGGAATCAAACCCGGTTCCTCCAGATTAGATACATGAGCTCTTAACCTCCTACGCCACTGCTGCTCCTGGCACCGGGCTGGCACCGAAGGGCTCAGTGCCAACCCTGAAAAGGAGGAATCTACTTAATGTGTTTTCTGTCCCCCCCCCCCCCAATGGAGGACCTTACCCCTCATTGTGGGCTGAAGCCCCCAAATGCGCAACCTGGCTTGATGGGTATCTGCTCCGATAGGGTTCAGAAGAGCCGTCTGTAGGCGGCCAAGAACCGTGGATACAAAATCTGCCGGCCCACCCGCAACCCTTCTGTACAGGGCTGGCAATTGCGTTAAGAATTGTGTGGACATTTGGGGAGTAGGCAGGGTTTGTCAGGGAAGGAACAGGCGCCCTCAAAGTTGCCGTTTCTTCTGGAGAGCCAGCCTCTACTCGGCTGGAGAGTCCTTCAGTGATTCCGGGAGATCGCCATAGAACGCCATGCCCCCCATCTGCCTTCCGCCCCGTTTTAATTTTTAATGAAGAGTATAAACATGTGAGTCACCGAGCCGGTGTGAGTAAGAGGTATTACGCGGCTCACGCTCCCACCTATTTCAATCAACTGACCTCATGCAAGGGCCGGTCACGCCACCCAGAGAGGTCTCGAGCCAGACGTGGCTCCAGCCTGACGTGACGGTTAAGCGGCGGACTCTAATCGGGAGAACCGGACTCGATTCGCCATTCCTCCACGTGAGCAGTGGAGTCTTATCTGACGGACCGCGTTTGATTCCCCTCTACTCCACACGAAGCCCGCCGGGTCACAGTTCTCTCAGAACTCTCTCAGCCCCACCTGCCTCACAAGGTGTCTGTTGTGAGGAGAGGGAGGGAAAAGGAGTTTGTAAGCTGCCTTGAGACTCCTTATGGGAGAGAAAAGCAGGATAATAAATCCAAACCCATCGTCTTCTTCTTCTTCCCCATCAAGCCACGTTGGTCCCAGGTTGCCACCAGACCCTCCCTCCCTCCCTCCCTCCCTCCCTCCCTCCCTCCCTCCCTCCCTATCTATCTATCTATCTATCTATCTATCTATCTATCTATCTATCTATCTATCTATCTATCTATCTATCTATCTATCTATCTATCTATCTATCTATCTATCTATCAAATTTATAAACCGCCCACCCCCGAAGGGCTCTGGGCGGTGTACACTGGGCCAAACATACAACGGCCAGATCAACAATACACCGAACAAAAATAAATTAGAGCAGGTTAAAACAATTTACAAAATTCATAAAACTAGCAGCATCAGTACAGTATATATAACAACAAGATTATAAAAATGTGTGGCGCCCGAACCCAAGGCCGGGCAGGGGTAGCAGTGTAGATTAGATATTATATTGGGCGTGCCGATGATGTAATGGCACGCAACATCGGGTTCATCCCAGATGAACCAATCCTCCATTTATGAACCTAATCGAGCAGGTTAAGTGGCTGCTTCAAGCATGGGGCCATGAGTTTCACAGGCAAGGCCCAAACCCAACTGCCCGGGCCCCTACAGACGCCGATTTGTCGCATTCACACCCCTAGCCCTTTCCGGGCTTCTGCAAGGTTTACTTATCAATTTGCTTTATTTATATCTTGCTTTTGCCGAGGTGGCATACGTCGTTCTACACATCCTCACGACAACCCTGCGAGGTACGTTAGGCGGCACCAAATGAGGAGCAGTGGCGTAGGCGGTTAAGAGCTCGTGTATCTAATCTGGAGGAACCGGGTTTGATTCCCAGCTCTGCCACCTGAGCTGTGGAGGCTTATCTGGGGAATTCAGATTAGCCTGTGCACTCC
This sequence comes from Sphaerodactylus townsendi, assembly GCF_021028975.2. Lineage (NCBI taxonomy): Eukaryota > Metazoa > Chordata > Lepidosauria > Squamata > Sphaerodactylidae > Sphaerodactylus > Sphaerodactylus townsendi. The sequence goes on along the minus strand of NC_059429.1, from coordinate 136,044,514 downwards.
CACACACGCCAGCCGGGTGACCTTGGGCTAGTCACAGCTTCCCGGAGCTCTCTCAGCCCCCCCTACCTCACAGGGTGTTTGTTGTGAGGGGAAAGGGCATGGAAGATGTGAGCCCCTTTGAGTCTCCTGCAGGACAGAAAGGGGGGATATAAATCCAAACTCTTCTTCTTCTTCTTTTCCTCCACAGCAAAGTGGGGATCGGGACCTGGGGTCTCCCCCATCCTACTCGGGCACCATCACTGCTACGCCGTGCTGCCGAGGCTGCCGGTTCGCAAGACGGGCGCCGCAACACGTTCTTGTTTGCTTGAGAAAAGCCATCTGGGCCCTTTCAAAACACGGCACTGAGGAGCAGCCGGCAACCCATATATATCCCCCCCTTGCTCTCTTCACATGCCCCCAACTTTATAAACCTTCCACACGTCCCTCCCAAGTAATCCTCCACCCTAAGCTGAAAAGCCTGGCTTTCGGCCTCCCGGCACAAGGGAAATTTTATATACGTGCACGCCGACATTTTCACTGCCCTTTCCTGTCCCCTTTGAGCCCCGCTGCGAGCTCGGAGGCCGAGGGCAGCTGCACACAATAGTCTGGATCCAGATGCGGATCGGTTTTCGCCGCCAGACCCTCCCCAGACAGCCCCTTCGCCTTGTTAAAGCCATAAAACCCCCCCCCCCCCAATGCATTTTTATTGCGGACAAGCGTCTTCGGAACAGGCCTGGGAGCTCTTCCTGTCCTGCTGCCTGCGGGCAGATCTGCTCATGCAGGGCAGGAAGTCCTGGCTTCATCCTGCCCCCCCATCCCCACCCCCACCCCCAAATTCCCACCGAGATGGGCCATGCAGGGAGCTTCCGGGAATTTACGGCGTTTGGCCCAGCCGCCAGCTTGCCTTGTTTAGTCCGCGTGTGTTGGTGCTCGTAGTCATGACTGCGGGCAGTTTGAGATGGAGGGAATCTCTCTTATTTTTTAGCCAGTTGTGTCCCAGGGCACAAATTGGCTAAAAAGAGCCCCCCCCCCCCCGCTCGTACACATGACTGTGTACAGTCATGACTCACAAGAACCAACGCACATGGAGTTCCACAAAAAAGCTGGTCCTCGGTCCTACAGAATGACAACTAATTTCCAGACTTCAGAGATCCGCAGCTTCAGAGGGCAGACTGTGTGGTATATCATAGAGCAGTGGTGGCGAACCTTTGGCACTCCAGTTGTTATGGACTACAATTTCCATCAGCCCCTGCCAGTATGGCCAATTGGTCATGCTGGCGGGGGGCTGATAAAGTATGATCCCACAACTATTTCAGGTGGAAGTCCTGCAACCATAGAAACCTAAGAGAAAAGACATCCTAGAGCGGTGGTGGCGAACCTGTAGCGCGGGTGCCAGAGGTGGCACTCAAACCCTCTCTGGGCACTTTCGCAAAACAGGGTGCCCCACATCTGAAGCTGGCTGCGGCGCTGGGCACCGATTATTAGCATTAAACCTAAGATCTGGATTTTTTGGGGAAGCGGTGTGGTAACCCTGTTAAGCTGCTGTTGAAGCCCATAATTTTTCATGCAAAATGGTGATCCTTTACCTGGGGGGGTAAAGCTCAGTTGCTGGCAATGGGCCTTGCTTCTGAGTAACCCTCTAGGTTGGAAGAAGAGTTACATGGTGCTTCAAGCAAACCGCCAACTGCCGCAAGCTTACTCGAGTAGCATACCGAATAACGTATTTCCTAAGCTAAAACCTCAGTATTCAAGGTTAAATTGCGTGTTGGCTTTTCGCGATAAATAAAGGCGGGTTTTGGGCTGCAATTTTGGGCTTTCCGGTCACCGAGGTTAAGCCATCACTGCCTTGAGTAATATCACATCTCTGCTGAGCTTCCCAGCCCCGCCGTCCCCTGGCACTCTCCCCCAAAGCTGCACAAACTTCCCAAGCTGGGTCTAACAAGCCTAAGGCAGCTCCGTGCAAAAATACGCAAGCAGGCTTTGTGAAAAACGAAGCAGAGGGAGGTTAAGGAGGAGAAGAGGAGGCCCAGAAGAAGATATTCTGGCGTGTGAAGGTGGCCAGGGCTTTCCTTGAAGCGGGGAGCTGGGTCATAGAACATAAGAACCTGCTGGATCAGACCAAGAGTCCATCTGTCCAGCTCTCTGCTACTGCAGTGGCCCACCAGGTGCTAAGGAGCTCACATGCAGGAGGTGAAAGCAATGGCCTTCTGCTGCTGCTGCTCCTGAGCACCTGGTCTGCTAAGGCATTTGCAATCTGAGATCAGGAGGATCAAGATTGGTAGCCATAGGTCGACTTCTCCTTCATCAATCTGTCCAGGCCCCTTCTAAAGCTATCCAGGTGAGTGGCCCATCACCACCTCCTGTGGCAGCTATTCAAACACCAATCACGCGTTCATTGAAGCGTTTCCTTTTATTGGTCTAATTCTTCCCCAGCATTTCAATGGATGCCCCTGGTTCTGAGTATTGTGAGAAAGAGGAAAATGTCTCTCTGTCAACATTTTTCTACCCATGCATCATTTTATAGACTTCAATCATATCCCCTCAGCGTCTCCTCTCCAAACTAAAGAGCTAAGCGCTGCAGCGCTCCTCATAAGGAAGGTGCTCCAGTCCCTCAATCATCCTCGTTATCTCTGCACTTTTCTATCTCTTGATATCCTTTTTTTGAGATCGTGACCAGGAAGGAGCTGGATATTGCTCAGAATGCGGTCATCCACGGCTTTCTATAAGGGCATGACAATCTTTGCAGTTTTATTATCAATTCCTTTTCTAATGATCCCCAGCCACGATCTGGACAAAGTTTTAAAAAAACAACAACACCCCATCAACCTCATTTCCTCCTTCGCACCACTGGAAAGAGACAATCAGGGCTGAGCGTATGCTATAATTCCCCAGTAGAGGAAGTGAAAATTCAGCAGAGAATTCGGCCTCTTAAGTATATCAGCTTCTATTTCTTTAAAAAAAGAAGAAGAAAGCAAGCATCTAGACATTAGGGCTTCGGAGATATGCTTAAAAGTGGGAGCCTACGCCAATTGAATTCTCAGAAGTCAGGAAGGAATGGCAGGAGATGTCTTGTGGTCTCCGTCCCCTGCGATTAACCCAAAACGAGAACGTATTTAGAACAACAGGAGAGAAAATAAATGCGCGTGCCGGGCTATCCATCATTTCATAGAATTACGGCCGTCCTCAGAATCTTTCGGCATTTCTGAAAGTTACAGAATACTCACAAATGGCGAAGCTCGCAACAGTATCAAGAGATAACAGCTTGGACAATTTTTTTTTTTTGAAAACTGGAAACTTTTTACAGAATATCTTTTGAAAAACCTATTCAAACAGAGAAGTAGTGGCAGAGTCTGAAATCGAGAGAAAAGAGCAGATCGTAAACGCTAGAATACTTTTCAAGAAATAACTTTTGAACTGAGGTCTAAATTATGTGCATGAACCTAGAGTTAACTTTTAATGAAAGATGGGGTAGATATATGTGTAATGGGTTGTGGATGTTTTTTTAATGTATGTATGTTTAGTTAACTTGGGGTTTTGGATGAGAAAACTTTAAAAATATATTAAAAGAAATAAACAAAAGAATGACATCAGAACATAAGAGAACATAAGAACATAAGAACAAGCCTGCTGGATCAGACCAGAGTCCATCTAGTCCAGCTCTCTGCTACTCGCAGTGGCCCACCAGGTGCCTTTGGGAGCTCACCTGCAGGAGGTGAAAGCAATGGCCTTAAGAACATAAGAAAGAGCCTGCTGGATCAGACCAGAGTCCATCTAGTCCAGCTCTCTGCTACTCGCAGTGGCCCGGGAGTGCCCAGCTGGGAGCTCACAGGCAGGATGTGAAAGCAACGGCCTTCTGCTGCTGCTGCTCCTGAGCACCTGGTCTGCTAAGGCATTTGCAATCTCAGATCAAGGAGGATCAAGATTGGTAGCCATAGATCAACTTCTCCTCCATCAATCCTGTCAAGCCCTTTTAAGCTATTCAGGTGAGTGTGCATCACCACCTCCTGTGGCAGCATATTCCAAACACCAATCACACGTTGCGTGAAGAAGTGTTTCCTTTTATTAGTCCTAATTCTTCCCCCCAGCATTTTCAATGAATGCCCCCTGGTTCTAGTATTGTGAGAAAGAGAGGAAAATGTCTCTCTGTCAACATTTTCTACCCCAGGCATCATTTTATAGACTTCAATCATATCCCCCCTCAGACGTCTCCTCTCCAAACTAAAGAGTCCCAAACGCTGCAGCCTCTCCTCATAAGGAAGGTGCTCCAATCCCTCAATCATCCTCGTTGCAATTCTCTGCACTTTTTCTATCTCTTCGATATCCTTTTGGAGATGTGGCGACCAGAACTGAACACAGGACTCCAAGTGCGGTCGCACCACTGCTTTATATAAGGGCATAACAGTCTTTGCAGTTTTATTATCAACTCCTTCCCTAATGATCCCCAGCATAGAGTTTGCCTTTTTCACAGCTGCCGTTCATTGAGTTGACATTCCCATGGAACTATCAACTAAGACGCCCAAATCCCTTTCCTGGTCTGTGACTGACAGCACTGACCCTTGTAGCGTGTATGTGAACTGATCCCCAGACCGCAGAGGCCGGTTTCTGAGGGGGAGCTCTCCACCGCACTGGGCAGCCGATTCTTGAAAGTTCATACACCAAAAATGTTTTTGGTCTGACACCACAGTCAGTCGGTTGCCGGCTCAAGGGGCGTACGCCCGAGTCGACTTCCCTGCTCGCTGCAAATACTCCCCAAGCACAAGAGAGCTGACATAAACCGCTTGGGGCTCTTACTGAGCAGAAAGGTGGGGTGCACATGAAGCAAAGTCCCTGCCGCTGTCTGCCAGCATAAGAGGCTGAGGACCTTTGGGAGAAAAGGATTTGCTTCGTCGTTCCTCTTTCAGCTGCGTCCCACCAGGCACTTCCGCAGGTGATAATCCAAAGCATTTTGCTTGCCCTGGAGTGTTCCAAGCAATCGTATGTATCTGCTTCATTTATACCCTACTTTTCTACTTGCATTTTTACCCTCCAACATTCTTGTGTGGCACGTTCCTCCACTTATACCCTACCTTTCTACTTGCATTTTTCCTCCATTTCCTCCATTTATACCCTCCAGTTCCTCCATTTATACCCTACCTTTCTACTTGCATTCTTACCCTCCAACATTCTTGTGTGGCATGTTCCTCCATTTATACCCTGCCTTTCTACTTGAATTTTCCCTCCAATTCCTCCATTTATACCCTCCAGTTCCTCCATTTATACCCTACCTTTCTACTTGCATTTTTCCTCCATTTCCTCCATTTATACCTCCAGTTCCTCCATTTATACCTTACCTTTCTACTTGCATTTTTCCTCCATTTCCTCCATTTATACCCTCCAGTTCCTCCATTTATACCCTACCTTTCTACTTGCATTCTTACCCTCCAACATTCCTGTGTGGCATGTTCCTCCATTTATACCCTACCTTTCTACTTGCATTTTTCCTCCATTTCCTCCATTTATACCCTCCAGTTCCTCCATTTATACCCTACCTTTCTACTTGCATTCTTACCCTCCAACATTCCTGTGTGGCATGTTCCTCCATTTATACCCTACCTTTCTACTTGCATTTTTCCTCCATTTCCTCCATTTATACCCTCCAGTTCCTCCATTTATACCCTACCTTTCTACTTGCATTTTTACCCTCCAACATTCCTGCGTGGCACGTTAGGTTGGCGGCGTGTGGCTGGCCCAAGATCCCCCGACAACCTTGCACGGAGGAGCGCGAGACTTCGAACCTGGGTGGCTCCGTTTCTATCCCAACACTCTGAACACACAACACGACACTAGATCTCTGGTCTGAATACATATGGCCAAAAGGGAGGAAAGGGGGGGAATTGTATCCGCCATCCTGGCCTTTTCGGAAGAAGGCAGATCTACAAACACAGAACACTTCACTTGGAGAACACTCAAGAGTTAAGACTTTCATACCCAGGACCTCATTCCACCGGCAAGAATCACCCAAAAACACAACACAGGCGAAAGATCACACCCGGCCAAACCTTAAGAGACCCACCAAACGTTCCAGGGTAGAAGCTGTTGTAAGCGAAAGTACATTTTTTTGGTCAGATTTCTGCCTGACAACGTGAGCCTTAAACTGCAACCGTTTATATAACCCTGGAACATTTTCTTGGTCTTTAAAATGCTGTTGGACCCGAATTTTGTTGTGTCGCTGCAGACTAAAGGGGCTACTGGCTGAAACCAAATTGCAGAGGAGTTCACAGCTGAGCTGGGAGTTGAATGAGGGACTTCCCGAGTCCCTAAGTGATGACATTCCTCTGCCCACCCAGGAAAAGTCAACAATCAACACAACGCTGATCAGACCTTCGGTCCGTCAAGGCCAATATTGCTTACTCGGGCTGGCAGCTGCTCTCCTTGATCTTAGGTAGAAGTCTCTCATTTTCCTCTCTTTCTCACAATACTAGAACCAGGGGGCATTTATTGAAAACGCTGGGGGGAAGAATTAGGACTAATAAAAGGAAACACTTCTTCACGCAACGTGTGATTGGTGTTTGGAATATGCTGCCACAGGAGGTGGTGATGGCCACTCACCTGAATAGCTTTAAAAAGGGCTGGGACAGATTGATGGAGGAGAAGTCTATCGATGGCTACCAATCCTGATCCTCCTCGATCTCAGATTGCAAATGCCTTAGCAGACCAGGTGCTCGGGAGCAGCAGCAGCAGCAGAAGGCCATTGCTTTCACATCCTGCAGGTGAGCTCCCAAAGGCACCTGGTGGGCCACTGCGAGTAGCAGAGAGCTGGACTAGATGGACTCTGGTCTGATCCAGCAGGCTAGTTCTTATGTTCTTATGTTCTCATGTCACCTATGAAATGGTCCTGTTTTAACTGAGGATCACGGGAATTGAACCAGAGTCCTTCTGCCTGCAAAACAGACGCTCTCCCGCCGAGCCACGGCCCTTCCCCAATATTACTGGAGAGACTTAATCACACTCATGGTAAGAAGCAAACACAACCTGAGATGGACAGAAACCCACCTGGGCTTGCGGAGAGAGGTTTGTGCATCCGCACAGATGAAATGCATCCTCAGAGGAAATGCAGAGGAAAGTCACAGAGGAGTTATTTATTTACAAGAGACATACTATCACTTCCCGTCGTAAGGATAGCTTCTAACTCTACACGGAAACAAGTCTGGGGAGGGTATGTGTGTTTGCTTCTACCCTCAGGAGTGACGGGCTCAAGATGAAGAAAAGGAGATTCCACCTAAACATTAGGGAGAACTTCCTGACTGACAGGGCTGTTCGACAGTGGAATTCACTGCCTCGGAGTGTGGTGGAGTCTCCTTCTGTGGAGGTTTTTAAAGAGAGGCTGGATGAACGTATGTCGAGAGTGCTTTGATTGTGTGTTCCTGCATGGCAGGGGGTTGGACTGGATGGCCTTTGGGGGTATCTTCCAACTTTATGATTCCACAATCACCAGAACTCATCCCTTTGGCTGGATAAATTCTGCAGAGTGGAAAGCATCCCAGTCTGGTCCCCCCGCAGCGGCTGAATACCATCACAGAACCAGACCATTTATAAGAACATAAGAACAAGCCAGCTGGATCAGACCAGAGTCCATTGCTACTCGCAGTGGCCCACCAGGTGCCTTTGGGAGCTCACCTGCAGGATGTGAAAGCAAGGGCCTTCTGCGGCTGTTGCTCGCGATCACCTGGTCTGTTAAGGCATTTGCAATCTGAGATCAAGGAGGATCAAGATTGGGAGCCATAGATCGACTTCTCCTCCATAAATCTGTCCAAGCCCTTTTTAAAGCTATCTCCGGGTCTAGATCCAGATTCCCAACGTGGCATCCTCAGGTGCTCGCTGACACCTTTCCTGGTGTTCACCAAGTTTTTTTTTAGAAAATGGGTGGGGTCACTGGAGCTTCCGATTGGCCCCTGGAGATCTGCCAAGTGAGCGTCGCTTCCATAGTTGTGTGTGTGTGTGTGTAGTGCGTGTATGCCAGAAACTGTTTTTTTAAAAAACAGTATTCTCATTTTTTAAAAACATCCTGTTTTAACAGAGCTTCTGCCAAAAGCGATGCAGAGTTACAATCAGTGGGACGTACAACCTCATTCCGTGACATTTTGTGGCTGACTCCGCCTCCTGCGACGGCTATTTTGTGGTTGCCCCCCCCCCTCCCCCCGGCCCGCCTCGAGTCCCGTTTCCAAAGGGGCCTGGTGTCTCCCAAAGGTTGGGAGAACTCTGGTCTAGACCTGCTGAAAGCAACCACACCAGCGGTCGTCAAACTCAAGACCCCCGGTCACTGTTGTCCCACTGAAGAAGAGAAGAAGAAGAAGAAGAGTTTGGATTTATATCCCCCCTTTCTCTCCTGCAGGAGACTCAAAGGGGCTAAGAATCTCCTTGCGCTCCCCCTCTGCTCGGCTTACCTGTAGAGGTGGGTGGGAGACTGAAAGGAGACTCGAGAAGCTGTGACTAGCCCAAGGTCACCCAGCTGGCGTGTGTGGGAGTGCACAGGCTAATCTGAATTCCTCAGATAAGCCTCCACAGCTCAAGTGGCAGAGCTGGGAATCAAACCCGGTTCCTCCAGATTAGAATAGAAGAAGAGTTTGGATTTATATCCCCCCCTTTCTCTCCTGCAGAGACTCAAAGGGGCTGACGATCTCCTTGCCCTTCCCCCCTCACAACAAACACCCTGTGAGGTAGGTGGGGCTGAGAGAGCTCTGAGAAGTTGTGACTAGCCCAAGGTCACCCAGCTGGCGTGTGTGTGGGAGTCATGAGGCTAATCTGAATTCCCAGATCAGCCTCCCACAGCTCAGGCTGACGAGCAGGGGAATCAGAGCGGTTCCTCCAGATTAGATACACGAGCTCTTAAGCTCCTACGCCACGGCTGCTCTCTGCATTCCAAGGTAGCCACCATTCTGGCAACCGGCCTAACGTCTGAGCACGGCTGCTCTCTTTAATGCGGATTCGTATACTGGAATGCTGTTCTGAAGCTCCCAGACTTATTGGTTTTACTTTATTGTTATTTTATTCGATTTCTATACTGCCCCTCCTGTCTTGGAAAATAAAATATTTTGTTTGCTTGTTTGTTTGTTAAATGTATATCCCGCTGTACCCCCACAGGGCTCAGGGCGGGTCACGACACAAAAATATACAATCGATAAACAGTTAAAATAGCAGCACAAATATTAAAACAGCAAAAAAAATCCAACGCCTAATAAATAACAGCAGATGGTTACAGATAATACAAAACCCCGTCGCTGCTTCTCTCACCCAATACACACAACAACTATAAATATTCTCCTATGAATTATTTTTTTAAAAAAAAAAACTGCGTACATCTACTAAAAATAAGATGACAAAACTTCCACTTTACTGAGCCCCGGTAAGTCTTAAACGAAGGGGCTGGCGCAAGAAACCCGACTGAATCGTAACAGGGGGAGGCCGGGGGGGTGCAGAAAAGGGGAGGCCAGGGATGGAAACCGTATGCCTGGCGGAACAGCTTTATCTTGTAGGCACAGCGGAACTTCATTAAATCCCGCAGGGCCCTGGTCTCATTGGAAAGAACGTTCCACCAGGCCGGGGCCAGGACTGAAAAGGCCCCGGCGCTGCTTGGGGCCAGCTGGACTTCCTCCGAACCACGGATCACTAGATGACCAAAGTGCCCCTTGAGGGACATTAACAGGAGAGAGTCCCACAGGTACTTTTCGTCCCCCAGACTGTTTAGCCCCACCTCTCAGCAGCCCCACCTCTCAGCAGCCTCAGCAGCCTCCACCAATCAGCAACCCCAGGACAAGGAGAAAAAAAGAGAAAACCCCTGTTTAAAATACACTGTCTAAAAGATGTGGCTTTGAGAAAAGCCCTCTGAAAAGAAAAACCAGAGCTCACTCAGCCCTTTCTGGCACACTCCTCTTCTCCACTGCTACTTTTCTCTGCTCGTTCCAGAGACTAACCTTAAACTTGATCTGGGACTCCACCTGGCAGAGCATAGGTTGTATGTGCAACTGCTACATATCTGGTGTAGCAACTAGGCCCGTGGTGGCAAACCTTTGGCACTCCAGATGTTATGGACTACAATCCCCATCAGCCCCTGCCAGCACGGCCGATTGGCCATGCTGGCAGGGGCTGATGAAGATGTAGTCCGCATCTGGAGTGGGGTGCTCCTGAACTAAACCCCTTCCACACATGCAGAATAATGCACTTTAAATCCACTTTCAATGAACTTTACAGCTGGATTTTGCTGTATGGAAGAGCAAAATCCACTTGCAAACAATCGTGAAAGTGGATTGGAAGTGCAGTATTCTGCACATGTGGAAGGCAGAGGAGGGGCGAGGGGAAACTGAACCTCGGGACGCCGCTGCAGACACCCTGCACCCTCGAACGCCTCTTTGGAATGCCACACCCCCATGACGGCCTGGCCACGCCTCCACCACTGCTCCGGCCCCGGGCCACGTGACACCACAGGTGGAAGGGGGGGTCTCTAGTGTTGCAAGAGACCCACGTTCACATCACATCCCATAATTGCCACGGGAGGCTTGCTGGGTGATCTTGGGTCAGGGGCTCTTCCTCTCAGTCTAACCTACCTCACAGGAGTTGCTGTGAGGGGACGAAACAGAGGGGAAAGAAGCTGCATGTCTGGCCCCCCATCAGGGAAGAAAGGTGGGGGGAATAAGGCCAGGTAAATGGGAGGAGCCAGACTGCCAGCAGCACCCACTGACACACACTTCAACATGGACATCTTGTCATTCGGCAGAAGACCAGCTTGCCGCGTCGCGGCATGCAGGAGAAAAGACCGTGAAAGCAGCTGGTGGGACACAGGGCCCGACAGGGTGGTCTTCTGGTGGGGGTCTCGAGCTCCAGCCAGCCAGGCTCCACCCCCCGCCCTTCTCGCCATGTGTTCTGTGCAACATTTTGGCTGTTCTGCTTCGGACCCGGCCGTTCCTAGGTTTACAGACTCGGGCGGGCTCTGCAAAAGCCACTCTTGCTTTTCCCAGCAAGGACAGCCTTTTATTAGCTGTGCCTGCAGCCCTGACTTTCCGGCCCTGCCAAGGGACTCTGAGGGGCGCCCAAACTTTCCAGCCTGCGCAGACAACTTCCCACTGATCCCCAAAGCTCCACGATACGCCACTTTTTTTTACTTCTGACCATTTCCTCACAGAATACTGGAAGTCACCCCTGGATAAGAACCCCAATCATCCCAACCGGGTTCCAGCTGCAAAAATACTTAATACTGGAACGTGAGAAACAAAGACCAGAGGGGACCTCCAAGGGTCATCTTAGTCCAACCCACGACACAACTCAGGAAATTCACTACTTCATCCAGTGGCATGCATCTAAGCAAACTGGAAGCCCTGGGCCAGAAACCTTGAGAATGAAAGAAATCAAGCATTGGAAGCTGAAGCCGGGTGCTTGGATTTAAAAAGGAAAATCTTGGGACATGCCTGTGGTCAGGGGGTGCCTGCTGTCAGGGTGCAATTATTAAGATAGCAGCACCAAAATTGGTGGCGAACCTATGGCACTTCCAGATAAATTCATGGGACTACATATTCCCATCAGCCCCTCACCAATGGGCCATGCTGGCAGGGGCTGATGAGAATTGTAGTCCATGAACTATCTGGAGTGGCATAGGTTCACTCTCACCACTGATGTGGTTGTCTGGAGAACATTCCTGTTCACCCTAGGTAACCAGACGAAAAGCCTGTTCAGAGAGCCTATTTAAAACCTTTTGCTCTTTATCTTATCCTCAGGAGATAAGGCAACATCTGCCTCTCCCCACCCCCCGCCTGCCCCACACTCGCTCCAAGATCCTTTTTAATATCTGAAAACTGCGAGTGAGTCTCCCACACATCCACTTAAATGCAGAACAGCAACGGGATTATTGGAGGTTGCCCGTCCTCCCCATTTCCCCGCCACGTCGTTCTGAGTGTCTTAGGGAGCCTGACGGAAGAGTCCGGCATTTTGGAGCCTTTCGCAAGACACCAGAGGAGCGGGATCAGCCGGCCATCCCACAGGTCAGGCCTCCCCGGGCCCCAAACGCTGCACAACACTAATCTGCCCTATTTCCTTCCTTCCTTCCAGCCCGAGAGCCAAGCGGGCCTCCTTCCCCTCCTTCCTGAGTGCTCGGGAGATCTCTGCCCGCTAATGTCTTCTTTCCTGTAAACAAACTACAAATGAAACTTGCCTTGGAAAAAGGGAGCCCGGATCCATTACCGCGCTTCATCTCCGAGCCAGCCCCCTCGGCGCTGCCAAAGACGACAGGCAAGGAAGGGTCACGGGCAGAGGCTCCAGTTCTGGGAGCCAAAATCTTTCCCCCTCCAGCTCTCCGGAGAGATCTTCTCACCCTGCAGTCCAGTTCCACCGCAGGCGGGTCCAAGGAACGGGAGGAGCAGGGGCACCGAATATTTACCCAGCTCCCTTCCCGAAAGAGCGACCGAATGCCTGCCAGGTGAGCTCGAGAGGCAACACCCAAAGTGCGCGCCTGGCCCAAAGCCGGCCCCTTTCCCCTGGCACCTGCTGCGGCACTCTGGGCGCTCCGCTGCACCCCCTTCCAGGAAGGAAAAGGCCGTACAGCCTCTCTGCTGACACCTCTTTCAAAACGGAGCGGAAAGTGACATTCTCCCTAAAGGGGAGCTCTGGGCGACCTGGAATATTTGAAGGGTTCCGTGGCTAGAGTTTGCCCGGCCGCATTTTTGAGCGCGTTCCTTTAGAAGAAAGCCCCCCCCCCCCCCCAAAAAAACCCCACACACCCACCTTTTGTGGCTTTCCCTGCCAGGTCAGCGAGCCCTCGCGAGCAACCTCGCCTGGGCAGGCAACGCTATCAGTAACCCTCTTCTTTTACAGCCGGTCTCAGTTTCTCCTCCGAAGCCCGGCTGACGTGTAGCTCCAAAGTTACCGACACTCTACCCTTCGCCCCCCTCCGGATTGTGCCTGGCAACGAACGTCCTGCGCCTTCCTCATTTGGGCGCTCGGCTTCCTTTTATTGCAAACAAAAGGGCAATTAATCCCGATCCCAGAGATAGGGGAAAGGAACCAAAATCGAGGGGGGGGGGAAGCTCTTTCGCCCTTTGCCTTTTGCGGAACTCAAGGCCGCCTTTGGAAAGGGAAAGTACAACCTCTCCTACCCCCCAAGAGTTTAAAAAGGGGTGGGGGGTGGGTGAAACTGCTTGCCTGCTTGGGTGCTCTACCTGTGCAGGTTGACAGCTCACACACACACACACCCTTGCTTTGGGCTGGGCTCAGGTGGTGTCTGCGTCGGTGCACCTCCGTTGGAAAAAGGCTCTGGCCGGGATCCAGACGGTTACTTGAGGTGCGCCCTAAGGGCCCGGCCTGGCCTAGTGGGATTTTGGCTCTTTTGGCACTCAGCAGCAGACAGACACACACGCAGACGCCGGAGCACAAACAGCTTTCAAACAGCTCCTTAGTTTCAAGAACAATTTGCCGTGTAGCTGGGGGGTGGGAGAGAGATCACGGTTTAAGAAGCGGCCAGCCCAAAGCCCTCTTGGGCACGTAGGATGAGCTCTCGAACCCTCCAGCCTTTGTTTTTCATGTGTCTGCCGCACAATAGGCGTCTCTGTTTACGCTCAGCCCCACGCCAAACACCCTGGGGCCTTCCACCCATCGCATAAGATTTTTTGGCGTTTACTCTGAGCAAAAAGTCCCATTCGGTTCAGAGGCAAATGCAAAAAGCAAATTATCTAATTGGCAAGCTGGAACGGGTCCAGAGGAGGGCAACCGTGGGTGAAAGGTCTGGAATCCAGAGTGTCCTACGAGGAGGAGAGACTCAGGGAGCCGGGGGTGCTTAGTTTGGTGGAGAAAGAAGGTGACATGATAGCCCGCGTTTGGATATTTGAAGGGATGTCACGTTGGTGAGGGCAAAGGTTGTTTTCTGCAGCTCCAGAGACTAGGACCAGGAGTCATGGGTTCAAAGGTGTAGAAGAAGAAGAAGAAAAAAAGAAAAAAAAAAAGAAGAAAGAAAAAGAAAGAAGAAGAAGAAGAAAGAAGAAAAAAAAAAAAAAGAAGAAGAAGAAGAAGAAGAAGAAGAAGAAGAAGAAGAAGAAGAAGAAGAAAGAAGAAGAAGAAGAAGGAAGAAGAAGAGGAGGAGGAGGGAGGAGGAGGGAGGAGGGAGGAGGAGGAGGAGGAGGAGTTTGGATTTATATCCCCCATTTCTCTCCTGTAGGAGACTCATTATATCCCCCCTTTCTCTCCTGTAGGAGAGCCAAAGGGGCTTACAATCTCCTTGCCCTTTCCCCCTAACAACAAACACCCTGTCAGGTAGGTGGGGCTGAAAGGAAGCTCCGAGAAGCTGTGACTGGCCCAAGGTCACCCAGCTGGCGTGTGTGGGAGTGCACAGGCTAATCTGAATTCCCCAGATAAGCCTCCACAACTCAGAAGTGACAGAAGTGGGGAATCAAACCCAGTTCCTCCAGATTAGAATCCACCTGCTCTTAACCACTACGCCACTGCTGGAAGTGAGAGTTGCTTTTTGCAGCTAAAAATCTGTTCTACAACCAGTGGGAAAAGGAGAGACAAAATGCCACCGGTATGCATTTATCTATTTTTGTTTTATACACCGAGGCATTTTGCTCGTTCATAAGCGTTTTCACTCCATTCTTTATTATGTATTTATTTACTTATTTTATTCCCCACCAAAGCGGCTTACGTCATTCCCACGACCTTTCCTTTTATTCTAACAACCCCTCACCGAGGAGTTGGTCACGCTTCGTCACCCACTAAATTCCTGCTGCCAGTGGAGTGTCCGAGGCTCAGTTCGTCCAGTTTCTAGTCCGCTGGACTGCTCTGGGCCTAACCTGCCATAAGTTTTGGTCCAAACTGCCATGAGACATTCCCAGCCTCTTTCGTTGAGGGGAGGATACTGCGGTTAGTATTAAAAGCGTCCTTGTGAAGCATTCCTTGAAGACAATGAGGCACGCTTAAGGAAAACTTCTCTATCCAGGTGAGTCCCGAGCCTTCAAGAACAGAAGCGATCCCAACTCTGGCGCTTCAGATGCTCATAGACTGGTCCCATCCCAGCCCCTGCCAGCGGGGGCTGCTGGAAATTGTAGCAGCCATGGTATCTGAAGCGCCAGAGTTGGACACCCCTGCTCTAGGGAGTTATGCCAGCCACGCAGTACAGCCAAAAGCCCAAGCAAGCAAAATGCATCGCCGCTGCAAAAAAAACCCGTGTCAGAGCAACCGAGGAGCACGCGAAGGACAAAAGGAACGTCTCTGCTCTCGGATTTTACAGTCGCAGGAAGCGAAGGCCATTCGCGCAGGCGGGCAAAGGGGCCCTGCCCGGCCACCGGCAAGGTGTCGTGCCACCGCAAAGCAACCGTCCCCCCTCTTGGGCATCGCTGGAGAGAGGCTTTTCGGGAGCCGAGCGCTGGCAAAGTCGTTCGGATGCAAGAAATGGGGCTGGGAGCGTCGCTGGATTCATCAATTACGATACATTAGCGGCAAATGCATTTCAATCGGAGCTGTCAGCCCTAAAATAATTTCGAGGTGCTCCGCGAAGGGGGGAGAAGCCGGGGAGAGGCGCGCACAGAGGTGTGGGGAATCTATCTATGGATTCACATCGTGCGTGTAAAATGGGGTTTTCGAAAGCGACCTACAGCGTATCGCGTATTGTTATCACGAAATGCGTCAACTTTTGACCGAGCAGCGTATAAGCGATCCCACCACAAAAGGGGCACAGAAGTGGGTGTCCTGGCCAGCACTTTAACTCTGGGCTCGTTGGCTGGAATTGCCGTGACCGCGTTCCCGCTCATCTGGACCGGAGTCCAGTGGCGTCTTCAAGATCCACGATTTCCGAAGCGTCCGTTTTCGAGGCAGGGGGGTCTCCCAACAGGTGCGAGCAGGAGCGCCGATCCCAGATCCCTCGGGATCTACTTGTATCCGATGCAGGGAGCTTTGGCCCACGAAAGTCCATACCCTGACAACCTGTTAGTCTCTAAAGCGCTACTGGACTCCAGTCCAGATGAAGGCACGTCAGCCCAGCCACGGCACTCGATTCCAGCGATGAACCCTGTGTTAACTTCAAGCTTGCTCTACTGCAACATGGACACCCACCTGAAACTTTCTTATCTGGAGTACTTTTACCTGGAGCAGCAGTGGCGTAGGAGGTTAAGAGCTCGTGTATCTAATCTGGAGGAGCCGGGTTTGATTCCCAGCTCTGCCGCCTGAGCTGTGGAGGCTTATCTGGGGAATTCAGATTAGCCTGTGCACTCCCACACGCGCCAGCTGGGTGACCTTAGGCTAGTCACAGCTTCTCAGAGCTCTCTCAGCCCCACCTACCACACAGGGTGTTTGTTGTGGGGGGGGGGAAGGGAAAGGAGTTTATCAGCCCCTTTGAGTCTCCTGCAGGAGAGAAAGGGGGGATATAAATCCAAACTCTTCTTCTTCTTTACTTGGGGGGGGGGGAAGATCACCATTCCGTTTCCACTCAACTACTCCCTTGAGAAAACCTTTATAGGCTCATTCCGCTTTTATACAAAATAATGCACTTTCAAACTGCTTTCCGGTGCTCTTTGAGGCTGGGCCGAATAGCAAAATCCTGCTTGCAAATTTGTGAAAGCGGTTTGGCGCGATATTTTGTGTGTGCGGAAGGGGCCTTAGGGTGACACTTGCAGATAGGGGGAGGGGGTGCCCTGGAGGCCTGGATGCTTAAAACCACCCCTTCCGGCTTCACAACCTCCAGTAAGAATGAACAAACACACACACACACACACACACACAAACAAACAAACTCCTGAGCCACTGTCTATTGCTTTTGAAGAAGAAAAAAGAACTCAGTACATCAACTTCACACAGAAATTGGAAGTCCTGGAGGGCCTACCACAGCCGTGGCCACCTGACGCCCCACACTGCTTTCCAGGTCCTGAAATAGAAGGCTGCTCCAACACGGGGAACGTCTTCCATATGTTACTGCTCAAGGCAAGGAAAGCAGCAAAACCTGCCCACGAAGGGTTTCCCCATTTCCCGCTCCAGGCCTTGTTTAAAGAGGACTTGGTGGGAGGGGACGCGCGGCCACGCCAAGAAGAGACGGCAAACCGCTGCCAGGTGAGCTTTGCAAAACACCTTCCCTCTTGCCGGTTGGCAGGGGCCCGGCTCAGCCGGGGAGGAGAAGCTGGCGAAAGCCCGGTTCCAAAAGTCCGTGAAACCCGGCCGGAGGAGGACCGCGTTTCGAGGAAGGCCCGGGGTTCTCAGGGGAAGAGTACCTGCGTGGCATAAAGAAGGCCCCAGATTCAATTGCGGGCGTCTCCAGCTAAAATGACCAGGTAGGAGACGATGCGCGAGACCTCCGGCTGAGGCGCCCGCCGAAGCTGCCAGTCAGAGTAGACAATACAGATGTGAAAGCACCGCGGTCTGAAGTTAGGTACAAAGCAGCTGTTTTGTGTGAAAACTGCCTAGAATCAAGGGGCAGAAGCGAGGGGGAACGGTGCCCGGGAACGCAGCGAGTGCACCCTGCGCCCCTGCCACGGCTACACTCGCATGCCCAGGGTGTCCAGCCCCCCTT
>NC_059429.1:135998899-136026931 GCF_021028975.2 Sphaerodactylus townsendi | reverse complement strand
GGGACAAGGGGGGCTGGACACCCTGGGCATGCGAGTGTAGCCGTGGCAGGGGCGCAGGGTGCACTCGTGCCCCGGGCACCGTTCCCCCTCGCTCTGCCCCTGATTCTAGGGTACACACAAGCAGCTGCTTTGTACCCAATCAGACCGTTGGTGCTTTCACATCTGTATTGTCTACTCTGACTGGCAGCCGCTCTGCGGCGTCTCAGCCGGAGGTCTCTCGCATCGTCTCCTACCTGGTCATTTTAGCTGGAGACGCCCGCAATTGAATCTGGGGCCTTCTGCGTGCCACGCAGGTACTCTTCCCCTGAGAACCCCGGCCTTCCCCGAAACGTGTCCTCCTCCGTCGGCTTTCACGGACTTTGGAACCGGCTGCCGGTTTCTCCTCCCGAAGGCTGAGCCGAAGCCTTGCCAACCGCAGGGAAGGCGTTTTGCAAAGCTCACCTGGCAGCGGTTTGCCGTCTCTTCTTGGCGTGGCCGCGTGTTCCCTCCCACCGAGTCCTCTTTAAACAAGGCCTGGAGCGGGAAATGGGGAAAGCCTTTGTGGGCAGGTTTTGCTGCTTGCCTCGCCTTGAGCAGTAACATATGGAAGACGTTCCCCGTGTTGGAGCAGCCTTCCATTTCAGGACCTGGAAAGCAGTGTGGGACGTCAGGTGGCCACGGCTGTGGTAGGCCCTCAAGGACTTCTAATTTCTGTGTGAAGTTGATGTACTTAGTTCTTTTTTCTTCTTCAAAAGCAATAGACAGTGGTTCAGGAGTGTGTGTGTGTGTGTTTGTTCATTCTTACTGGAGGTTGTGAAGCCGGAAGGGGTGGTTTTAAGCATCCAGGCCTCCAGGGCACCCCCTCCCCCTATCTGCAAGTGTCACCCTAAGGCCCCTTCCGCACACACAAAATAATGCGTTTTCAAACCGCTTTCACAACCGTTTGCAAGTGGATTTTGCTATTCCGCCCAGCCTCAAAGAGCACTGAAAGCAGTTTGAAAGTGCATTATTTTGTATGTGCGGAATGAGCCTATAAAGGTTTTCTCAAGGGAGTAGTTGAGTGGAAACGAACAGGATCTCCCCCCCCCCCCAAGTAAAGAAGAAGAAGAGTTTGGATTTATATCCCCCCTTTCTCTCCTGCAGGAGACTCAAAGGGGCTGACAATTTCCTTGCCCTTCCCCCCTCACAACAAACACCCTGTGAGGTAGGTGGGGCTGAGAGAGCTCCGAGAAGCTGTGACTAGCCCAAGGTCACCCAGCTGGCGTGTGTGGGAGTGCACAGGCTAATCTGAATTCCCCAGATAAGCCTCCACAGCTCAGGCGGCAGAGCTGGGAATCAAACCCGGTTCCTCCAGATTAGATACATGAGCTCTTAACCTCCTACGCCACTGCTGCTCCAGGTAAAAATACTCCAGATAAGAAAGTTTCAGGTGGGTGTCCATGTTGCAGTAGAGCAAGCTTGAAGTTAACACAGGGTTCATCTCTGGAATCGAGCGTTGTGGCTGGGCTGACGTGCCTTCATCTGGACTGGAGTCCAGTAGCGCTTTAGAGACTGACAGATTGTCATGGTATGAACTTTCGTGGGCCAAAGGTCCCTGCATCGGATACAAGTAGATCCCGAGGGATCTGGGATCGGCGCTCCTGCTCGCACCTGTTGGGAGACCCCCCTGCCTCGAAAACGGACGCTTCGGAAATCGTGGATCTTGAAGACGCCACTGGACTCCGGTCCAGATGAAGGAACGTGTCACGGCACTCGATCCCAGCCAACGAGCCCAGAGTTAAAGCGCGTCAGGACGACGACTTCCGTGCCCCTTTTGTGGTGGGATCGCGAGTACGTCGTTCGACAAAAGTTGACGATTTCGTGATAACAGCGGAGGCGTCGTAGGTCGTTTTCGAAACCCCATTTTACACGCACGATGTGAATCCATAGATAGATTCCCCACACCTCTGTGCGCCCCCCTCCCCGGCGCCTCCCCCCTTCGTGAGCACTGAAATTATTTTAGGGCTGACAGCTCCGATTGAAATGCATTTGCCGCTAATGTATCGTAATTGATGAATCCGGCGACGCTCCCAGCCCCATTTCTTGCATCCAAACGACTTTGCCAGCGCTCGGCTCCCGAACAGCCTCTCTCCAGCGATGCCCAAGAGGGGGGACGGTTGCTTTGCGGTGGGAAATGACAATTTGCCGGGAAGGGCAGGGCCCCTTTGCCGGCCTGCGCGAATGGCCTTCACTTCCTGCGACTGTAAAATCTGAGAGCGGAGACGTTCCTTTTGTCCTTCGTATGCTCCTCGGTTGCTCTGCCACGGGGGTGTTTGTGCAGCGGCGTTGCATTTTGCTTGCTTCGGCTTTTGCCTGTACTGCGTGGCTGGCATAACTCCCTAGAGCAGGGGTGTCCAACTCTGGCGCTTCAGATGTTCATGGGCTACAATTCCCAGCAGCCCCTGCTGGCAGGGGCTGATGGGAATTGTAGCCCATGAGCATCTGAAGCGCCAGAGTTGGACGCCTCTGCCCTTGAAGGCTCGGGACTCACCTGGATAGAGAAGTTTTCCTTAAGCGTTCCTCATTGTCTTCAAGGAATGCTCACAAGGACGTTTTTAATACTAACCGCAGTATCCTCCCCGCCGAAAGAGGCTGGAATGTCTTATGGCAGTTTGGACCAAAACTTATGCAGGTTAGGCCCAGAGCAGTCCAGCGAACTAGAAACCGGACGAACTGGGCTCGGACACCCACTGGCAGCAGGAATGCCGAGTGGGTGACTTAGCGTGACCAACCTCGCAGGGTTGTTAGAATAAAAGGAAAGGCCGGGGGAATGACGTAAGCCGCTTTGGTGGGGGATAAAATAAGTAAATAAATACATAATAAATAACGGAGTGAAAACGTTTATGAACGAGCAAATGCCTCGGTGTATAAACAAAAATAGATAAATGCATACCGGTGGCATTTTGTCTCTCCTTTTCCCACTGGTTGTAGAACAGATTTTTAGCTGCAAAAAGCAACTCTCTCGCCCTCCAGCAGTGGCGTAGTGGTTAAGAGCAGGTGCATTCTAATCTGGAGGAACCGGGTTTGATTCCCCGCTCTGCCGCCTGAGCTGTGGAGGCTTATCTAGGGAATTCAGATTAGCCTGTGCACTCCCACACACGCCAGCTGGGTGACCTTGGGCTAGTCACAGCTTCTCGGAGCTCTCTCAGCCCCACCCACCTGACAGGGTGTTTGTTGTGAGGGGGGAAGGGCAAGGAGATTGTAAGCCCCTTTGAGTCTCCTACAGGAGAGAAAAGGGGGATATAAATATATCTCCTACAGGAGAGAAAGGGGGGATATAAATCCAAACTCCTCCTCCTCCTCCTCCTCCTCCTCCTCCTCCTCCTCCTCCTCTTCTTCTTCTTCTTCTTCTTCTTCTTCTTCTTCTTCTTCTTCTTCTTCTTCTTCTTCTTCTTCTTCTTCTTCTTCTTCTTCTTCTTCTTCTTTTTCTTCTTCTTCTTCTTCTTCTTCTTCTTTTTCTTCTTCTTTTCTTCTTCTTTTCTTCTTCTTCTTCTACACCTTGAACCCATGACTCCTGGTCCTAGTCTCTGGAGCTGCAGAAAACAACCTTGCTCCCTCACCAACGTGACATCCCTTCAAATATCCAAACGTGGCTATCATGTCACCTTCTCTCCACCAAACTAAGCACCCCCGGCTCCCTGAGTCTCTCCTCCTCGTAGGACACGGATTCCAGACCTTTCACCATTTTGGTTGCCCTCCTCTGGACCCGTTCCAGCTTGCCAATTTGATAATTTGATTTTTGCATTTGCCTCTGAACCGAATGGGACTTTTGCTCGGAGTGAACGCCAAAAATCTTGCGATGGGTGGAAGGCCCCAGGGTGTTTGCGGTGGGGCTGAGTGTAAACAGAGACGCCTATTGTGTGGCAGACACATGAAAAACAAAGGCTGGAGGGCCTGAGAGCTCATCCCATGTGCCCAAGAGGGCTTTGGGCTGGCCGTTCTTAAACCGCATCTCTCTCCCACCCCCCAGCTACACGGCAAATTGTTCTTGAAACTAAGGAGTGTTTGAAAGCTGTTTGTGCTCCGGCGTCTGCGTGTGTGCCTGTCTGCTGCTGAGTGCCAAAAGAGCCAAAATCCCACTAGGCCAGGCTGGGCCCTTGGGCGTACCTCAAGTAACCGTCTGGATCCAGGCCAGAACCTTTTTCCAATGGAGGTGCGCCAACGCAGACACCACCTGACCCCAGCCCAAAGCAAGGGGGGGGTGAGCTGTCAGCCTGTACAGGTAGAGCACCCAAGCAGGCAAGCAGTTTCACCCACCCCCCACCCCTTTTAAAACTCTTGGGGGGTGGGGGAGGTTGTACTTTCCCTTTCCAAAGGCGGTCTTGAGTTCTGCAAAAGGCAAAGGGCGAAAGAGCTTTTTTCCCCCTCGATTTTTGGTTCCTTTCCCCTATCTCCGGGATCGGGATTAATTGCCCTTTTGTTTGCAATAAAAGGAAGCCGAGCGCCCAAATGAGGAAGGCAGGACGTTGCCAGGCACAATCCGGAGGGGGGTGAAGGGTAGAGTGTCGGTAACTTTGGAGCTACACGTCAGCCGGGCTTCGGAGGAGAAACTGAGACCGGCTGTAAAAGAAGAGGGTTACTGATAGCGTTACCTGCCCAGGCGAGGTTGCGTGCGAGGGCTCGCTGACCTGGCAGGGGAAGCCACAAAAGGTGGGTGTGTGGGGTTTTTTTGGGGGGGGGGGGGCTTTCTTCTAAAGGAACGCGCTCAAAAATGCGGCTGGGCAAACTCTAGCCACGGAACCCTTCAAACATTCCAGGTCGATGTCTCGTCGCCAAGAGCTCCCGTTTTGGGAGAATGTCGCTTTCTGCTCCGTTTGGAAAGAGGTGTCAACAGAGAGGCTGATCGGCCTTTTGCTTCCTGGGAGGGGGTGCAGCGAAGCGCCCAGGCCGGCGAGGAGTGCCGCAGCAGGTGCCAAGGGGAAAGGGGCCGGCGCTGGGCCAGGCGCGCACTTTGGGTGTTGCCTCCCGAGCTCACCTGGCAGGCATTCGGTCGCTCTTTCGGGAAGGGAGCTGGGTAAATATTCGGTGCCCCTGATCCTCCCGTTCCTTGGACCCGCCTGCGGGGGAACTGGGCCGTAGGGTGAGAAGATCTCTCCGGAGAGCTGGAGGGAGGAAGATTTGGCTCCCAGAACGGGAGCCTGTGCCCATGACCCTTCCTTGCCTGCCGTCTTTGGCAGCGCCGAGGGGGCCGGCTCGGAGATGAAGCGCGGTAATGGATCCGGGCTCCCTTTTTCCAAGGCAAGTTTCATTTGTAGTTTGTTTACAGGAAAGAAGACATTAGCGGGCAGAGATCTCCCGAGCACTCAGGAAGGAGGGGAAGGAGGCCCGCTCGGCTCTCGGGCTGGAAGGAAGGAAACAGGGCAGATTAGTGTTGTGCGGCGTTCGGGGCCCGGGGAGGCCTGACCTGTGGGGTGGCCGGCTGATCCCTCTCCTCCGGTGTCTTGTGAAAGGCTCCAAAATGCCGGACTCTTCCGTCAGGCTCCCTAAGACACTAGACGTAGCGGGGAAAGGGGGAGGACGGGCAACCTCCAATAATCCCGTTGCTGTTCTGCATTTAAGTGGATGTGTGGGAGACTCACTCGCAGTTTTCAGATATTAAAAAGGATCTTGGAGCGAGTGTGGGGCAGGCGGGGGGGTGGGGGAGAGGCAGATGTTGCCTTATCTCCTGAGGATAAGATAAAGAGCAAAGGTTTTAAATAGGCCTCTGAACAGGCTTTCGTCTGGTTACCTAGGGTGAACAGGAATGTTCTCCAGACAACCACACAGTGGTGGTGAACCTATGCCACTCCAGATGTTCATGGACTACAATTCTCATCAGCCCCTGCCAGCATGGCCCATTGGCGGGGGCTGATGGGAATTGTAGTCCATGAACATCTGGAGTGCCATAGGTTCGCCACCAATTTTGGTGCTGCTATCTTAATAATTGCACCCCTGACAGCAGGCACCCCCTGACCACAGGCATTTCCCCAGATTTTCCTTTTAAATCCACCCGCTTCCTTCCAATGCTTGATTTCTTTCATTCTCAGGTTTTGCCCAGGGCTCCAGTTTGCCCAGGTACGCCACTGGAGGAAGTAGTGAATTTCCTGAGTTGTGTCGTGGGTTGGACTAGATGACCCTTGAGGTCCCCTCTGGTCTTTGTTTCTACGTTCCAGTATTAAGTATTTTTTTGCAGCTGGAACCCGGTTGGGGATGATTGGGGTTCTTATCCAGGGTGACTTCAGTATTCTGTGAGGAAATGGTCAGAAGTAAAGTGACGTGGAGCTTTGGGGATCAGTGAAGTTGTCTGCGCAGGCTGGAAAGTTTGGGCGCCTCAGAGTCCCTGCGCGAAAGTCAGGGCTGCAGGCACAGCTAATAAAAGGCTGTCCTTGCTGGGAAAAGCAGAGTGGCTTTTGCAGAGCCCGCCGAGTCTGTAAACCTAGGAACGCGTCCGAAGCAGAACAGCCAAAATGTGCACAGAACACATGGCGAGAAGGGCGGGGGGTGGAGCCTGGCTGGCTGAGCTCGAGACCCCCACCAGAAGACCACCCTGTCGGCCCTGTGTCCACAGCTGCTACGGTCTTTTCTCCTGCATGCCGCACGGCAAGCTGGTCTTGCGAATGACAAGATGTCCATGTTGAAGTGTGTGTCAGGTGCTGCTGCAACTTGGCTCCTCCCCATTTACCTGGCCTTATTCCCCCCACCTTTCTTCCCTGATGGGGGCCCAGACATCGCTCTTTCCCCTCTGTTTCGTCCTCACAGCAACCCTGTGAGGTAGGTTAGACTGAGAGGAAGAGCCCCTGACCCAAGATCACCCAGCAAGCCTCCGTGGCAATTATGGGATGTGATGTGAACGTGGGTCTCTTGCAACACTAGGACCCCTTCCACCTGTGGTGTCACGTGGCGGGGGGGCGGAGCAGTGGTGGAGGCGTGGCCAGGCCGTCATGGGGGTGTGGCATTCCAGGAGCGTTCCGGGGTGCAGGGTGTGCGCGCGTCCCGGGTTCAGTTTCCCCTTGCTCCTCCTCTGCCTTCCACAAGTGCAGAATACTGCACTTTGAATCCACTTTCATGATTGTTTGCAAGTGGATTTTGCTCTGCCATACAGCAAAATCCTGCTGCAAAGTGCATTGAAAGTGGATTTAAAGTGCATTATTCTGCACGTGTGGAAGGGGCCTAGTTCAGTGGGGGGGTGGTGGGGTGGGGGGGGGGGGGGGGGGGGGGGGTGGGGGTGGTGGGGGGGGGGGGGTGGTGGGGGTGGTGGTGGGGGGGGGGGGGGGGGGGGGGGGGTGTGGGGGGGGGGGGGGCGGGGGGGGGGGGGGGGGGGGGGGGGGGGGGGGCTGGGGTGGGGGTGTGGGGGGGGGGGGGGGGGGGGGGGGGGGGGGGGAGGGGGGGTGGGGGGTGGGGGGGGGGGGGGGTGGGGGGGGTGGGGGAGGGGGGGGAGGGGGGGGGTGGCGTTCGGGGTGGGGGGGGGGGGGGGGGCGGGGGGTGGGGGGGGGGGGGGGGGGGGGGGGGGGGGGGTGGGGGGGGGGGGGGGTGGGGGGGGGGGGGGGTGGGGGGGGGGGGGGGTGGGGGGGGGGGGGGGTGGGGGGGGGGGGGGGTGGGGGGGGGGGGGGGTGGGGGGGGGGGGGGGTGGGGGGGGGGGGGGGTGGGGGGGGGGGGGGGTGGGGGGGGGGGGGGGTGGGGGGGGGGGGGGGTGGGGGGGGGGGGGGGTGGGGGGGGGGGGGGGTGGGGGGGGGGGGGGGTGGGGGGGGGGGGGGGTGGGGGGGGGGGGGGGTGGGGGGGGGGGGGGGTGGGGGGGGGGGGGGGTGGGGGGGGGGGGGGGTGGGGGGGGGGGGGGGTGGGGGGGGGGGGGGGTGGGGGGGGGGGGGGGTGGGGGGGGGGGGGGGTGGGGGGGGGGGGGGGTGGGGGGGGGGGGGGGTGGGGGGGGGGGGGGGTGGGGGGGGGGGGGGGTGGGGGGGGGGGGGGGTGGGGGGGGGGGGGGGTGGGGGGGGGGGGGGGTGGGGGGGGGGGGGGGTGGGGGGGGGGGGGGGTGGGGGGGGGGGGGGGTGGGGGGGGGGGGGGGTGGGGGGGGGGGGGGGTGGGGGGGGGGGGGGGTGGGGGGGGGGGGGGGTGGGGGGGGGGGGGGGTGGGGGGGGGGGGGGGTGGGGGGGGGGGGGGGTGGGGGGGGGGGGGGGTGGGGGGGGGGGGGGGTGGGGGGGGGGGGGGGTGGGGGGGGGGGGGGGTGGGGGGGGGGGGGGGTGGGGGGGGGGGGGGGTGGGGGGGGGGGGGGGTGGGGGGGGGGGGGGGTGGGGGGGGGGGGGGGTGGGGGGGGGGGGGGGTGGGGGGGGGGGGGGGTGGGGGGGGGGGGGGGTGGGGGGGGGGGGGGGTGGGGGGGGGGGGGGGTGGGGGGGGGGGGGGGTGGGGGGGGGGGGGGGTGGGGGGGGGGGGGGGTGGGGGGGGGGGGGGGTGGGGGGGGGGGGGGGTGGGGGGGGGGGGGGGTGGGGGGGGGGGGGGGTGGGGGGGGGGGGGGGTGGGGGGGGGGGGGGGTGGGGGGGGGGGGGGGTGGGGGGGGGGGGGGGTGGGGGGGGGGGGGGGTGGGGGGGGGGGGGGGTGGGGGGGGGGGGGGGTGGGGGGGGGGGGGGGTGGGGGGGGGGGGGGGTGGGGGGGGGGGGGGGTGGGGGGGGGGGGGGGTGGGGGGGGGGGGGGGTGGGGGGGGGGGGGGGTGGGGGGGGGGGGGGGTGGGGGGGGGGGGGGGTGGGGGGGGGGGGGGGTGGGGGGGGGGGGGGGTGGGGGGGGGGGGGGGTGGGGGGGGGGGGGGGTGGGGGGGGGGGGGGGTGGGGGGGGGGGGGGGTGGGGGGGGGGGGGGGTGGGGGGGGGGGGGGGTGGGGGGGGGGGGGGGTGGGGGGGGGGGGGGGTGGGGGGGGGGGGGGGTGGGGGGGGGGGGGGGTGGGGGGGGGGGGGGGTGGGGGGGGGGGGGGGTGGGGGGGGGGGGGGGTGGGGGGGGGGGGGGGTGGGGGGGGGGGGGGGTGGGGGGGGGGGGGGGTGGGGGGGGGGGGGGGTGGGGGGGGGGGGGGGTGGGGGGGGGGGGGGGTGGGGGGGGGGGGGGGTGGGGGGGGGGGGGGGTGGGGGGGGGGGGGGGTGGGGGGGGGGGGGGGTGGGGGGGGGGGGGGGTGGGGGGGGGGGGGGGTGGGGGGGGGGGGGGGTGGGGGGGGGGGGGGGTGGGGGGGGGGGGGGGTGGGGGGGGGGGGGGGTGGGGGGGGGGGGGGGTGGGGGGGGGGGGGGGTGGGGGGGGGGGGGGGTGGGGGGGGGGGGGGGTGGGGGGGGGGGGGGGTGGGGGGGGGGGGGGGTGGGGGGGGGGGGGGGTGGGGGGGGGGGGGGGTGGGGGGGGGGGGGGGTGGGGGGGGGGGGGGGTGGGGGGGGGGGGGGGTGGGGGGGGGGGGGGGTGGGGGGGGGGGGGGGTGGGGGGGGGGGGGGGTGGGGGGGGGGGGGGGTGGGGGGGGGGGGGGGTGGGGGGGGGGGGGGGTGGGGGGGGGGGGGGGTGGGGGGGGGGGGGGGTGGGGGGGGGGGGGGGTGGGGGGGGGGGGGGGTGGGGGGGGGGGGGGGTGGGGGGGGGGGGGGGTGGGGGGGGGGGGGGGTGGGGGGGGGGGGGGGTGGGGGGGGGGGGGGGTGGGGGGGGGGGGGGGTGGGGGGGGGGGGGGGTGGGGGGGGGGGGGGGTGGGGGGGGGGGGGGGTGGGGGGGGGGGGGGGTGGGGGGGGGGGGGGGTGGGGGGGGGGGGGGGTGGGGGGGGGGGGGGGTGGGGGGGGGGGGGGGTGGGGGGGGGGGGGGGTGGGGGGGGGGGGGGGTGGGGGGGGGGGGGGGTGGGGGGGGGGGGGGGTGGGGGGGGGGGGGGGTGGGGGGGGGGGGGGGTGGGGGGGGGGGGGGGTGGGGGGGGGGGGGGGTGGGGGGGGGGGGGGGTGGGGGGGGGGGGGGGTGGGGGGGGGGGGGGGTGGGGGGGGGGGGGGGTGGGGGGGGGGGGGGGTGGGGGGGGGGGGGGGTGGGGGGGGGGGGGGGTGGGGGGGGGGGGGGGTGGGGGGGGGGGGGGGTGGGGGGGGGGGGGGGTGGGGGGGGGGGGGGGTGGGGGGGGGGGGGGGTGGGGGGGGGGGGGGGTGGGGGGGGGGGGGGGTGGGGGGGGGGGGGGGTGGGGGGGGGGGGGGGTGGGGGGGGGGGGGGGTGGGGGGGGGGGGGGGTGGGGGGGGGGGGGGGTGGGGGGGGGGGGGGGTGGGGGGGGGGGGGGGTGGGGGGGGGGGGGGGTGGGGGGGGGGGGGGGTGGGGGGGGGGGGGGGTGGGGGGGGGGGGGGGTGGGGGGGGGGGGGGGTGGGGGGGGGGGGGGGTGGGGGGGGGGGGGGGTGGGGGGGGGGGGGGGTGGGGGGGGGGGGGGGTGGGGGGGGGGGGGGGTGGGGGGGGGGGGGGGTGGGGGGGGGGGGGGGTGGGGGGGGGGGGGGGTGGGGGGGGGGGGGGGTGGGGGGGGGGGGGGGTGGGGGGGGGGGGGGGTGGGGGGGGGGGGGGGTGGGGGGGGGGGGGGGTGGGGGGGGGGGGGGGTGGGGGGGGGGGGGGGTGGGGGGGGGGGGGGGTGGGGGGGGGGGGGGGTGGGGGGGGGGGGGGGTGGGGGGGGGGGGGGGTGGGGGGGGGGGGGGGTGGGGGGGGGGGGGGGTGGGGGGGGGGGGGGGTGGGGGGGGGGGGGGGTGGGGGGGGGGGGGGGTGGGGGGGGGGGGGGGTGGGGGGGGGGGGGGGTGGGGGGGGGGGGGGGTGGGGGGGGGGGGGGGTGGGGGGGGGGGGGGGTGGGGGGGGGGGGGGGTGGGGGGGGGGGGGGGTGGGGGGGGGGGGGGGTGGGGGGGGGGGGGGGTGGGGGGGGGGGGGGGTGGGGGGGGGGGGGGGTGGGGGGGGGGGGGGGTGGGGGGGGGGGGGGGTGGGGGGGGGGGGGGGTGGGGGGGGGGGGGGGTGGGGGGGGGGGGGGGTGGGGGGGGGGGGGGGTGGGGGGGGGGGGGGGTGGGGGGGGGGGGGGGTGGGGGGGGGGGGGGGTGGGGGGGGGGGGGGGTGGGGGGGGGGGGGGGTGGGGGGGGGGGGGGGTGGGGGGGGGGGGGGGTGGGGGGGGGGGGGGGTGGGGGGGGGGGGGGGTGGGGGGGGGGGGGGGTGGGGGGGGGGGGGGGTGGGGGGGGGGGGGGGTGGGGGGGGGGGGGGGTGGGGGGGGGGGGGGGTGGGGGGGGGGGGGGGTGGGGGGGGGGGGGGGTGGGGGGGGGGGGGGGTGGGGGGGGGGGGGGGTGGGGGGGGGGGGGGGTGGGGGGGGGGGGGGGTGGGGGGGGGGGGGGGTGGGGGGGGGGGGGGGTGGGGGGGGGGGGGGGTGGGGGGGGGGGGGGGTGGGGGGGGGGGGGGGTGGGGGGGGGGGGGGGTGGGGGGGGGGGGGGGTGGGGGGGGGGGGGGGTGGGGGGGGGGGGGGGTGGGGGGGGGGGGGGGTGGGGGGGGGGGGGGGTGGGGGGGGGGGGGGGTGGGGGGGGGGGGGGGTGGGGGGGGGGGGGGGTGGGGGGGGGGGGGGGTGGGGGGGGGGGGGGGTGGGGGGGGGGGGGGGTGGGGGGGGGGGGGGGTGGGGGGGGGGGGGGGTGGGGGGGGGGGGGGGTGGGGGGGGGGGGGGGTGGGGGGGGGGGGGGGTGGGGGGGGGGGGGGGTGGGGGGGGGGGGGGGTGGGGGGGGGGGGGGGTGGGGGGGGGGGGGGGTGGGGGGGGGGGGGGGTGGGGGGGGGGGGGGGTGGGGGGGGGGGGGGGTGGGGGGGGGGGGGGGTGGGGGGGGGGGGGGGTGGGGGGGGGGGGGGGTGGGGGGGGGGGGGGGTGGGGGGGGGGGGGGGTGGGGGGGGGGGGGGGTGGGGGGGGGGGGGGGTGGGGGGGGGGGGGGGTGGGGGGGGGGGGGGGTGGGGGGGGGGGGGGGTGGGGGGGGGGGGGGGTGGGGGGGGGGGGGGGTGGGGGGGGGGGGGGGTGGGGGGGGGGGGGGGTGGGGGGGGGGGGGGGTGGGGGGGGGGGGGGGTGGGGGGGGGGGGGGGTGGGGGGGGGGGGGGGTGGGGGGGGGGGGGGGTGGGGGGGGGGGGGGGTGGGGGGGGGGGGGGGTGGGGGGGGGGGGGGGTGGGGGGGGGGGGGGGTGGGGGGGGGGGGGGGTGGGGGGGGGGGGGGGTGGGGGGGGGGGGGGGTGGGGGGGGGGGGGGGTGGGGGGGGGGGGGGGTGGGGGGGGGGGGGGGTGGGGGGGGGGGGGGGTGGGGGGGGGGGGGGGTGGGGGGGGGGGGGGGTGGGGGGGGGGGGGGGTGGGGGGGGGGGGGGGTGGGGGGGGGGGGGGGTGGGGGGGGGGGGGGGTGGGGGGGGGGGGGGGTGGGGGGGGGGGGGGGTGGGGGGGGGGGGGGGTGGGGGGGGGGGGGGGTGGGGGGGGGGGGGGGTGGGGGGGGGGGGGGGTGGGGGGGGGGGGGGGTGGGGGGGGGGGGGGGTGGGGGGGGGGGGGGGTGGGGGGGGGGGGGGGTGGGGGGGGGGGGGGGTGGGGGGGGGGGGGGGTGGGGGGGGGGGGGGGTGGGGGGGGGGGGGGGTGGGGGGGGGGGGGGGTGGGGGGGGGGGGGGGTGGGGGGGGGGGGGGGTGGGGGGGGGGGGGGGTGGGGGGGGGGGGGGGTGGGGGGGGGGGGGGGTGGGGGGGGGGGGGGGTGGGGGGGGGGGGGGGTGGGGGGGGGGGGGGGTGGGGGGGGGGGGGGGTGGGGGGGGGGGGGGGTGGGGGGGGGGGGGGGTGGGGGGGGGGGGGGGTGGGGGGGGGGGGGGGTGGGGGGGGGGGGGGGTGGGGGGGGGGGGGGGTGGGGGGGGGGGGGGGTGGGGGGGGGGGGGGGTGGGGGGGGGGGGGGGTGGGGGGGGGGGGGGGTGGGGGGGGGGGGGGGTGGGGGGGGGGGGGGGTGGGGGGGGGGGGGGGTGGGGGGGGGGGGGGGTGGGGGGGGGGGGGGGTGGGGGGGGGGGGGGGTGGGGGGGGGGGGGGGTGGGGGGGGGGGGGGGTGGGGGGGGGGGGGGGTGGGGGGGGGGGGGGGTGGGGGGGGGGGGGGGTGGGGGGGGGGGGGGGTGGGGGGGGGGGGGGGTGGGGGGGGGGGGGGGTGGGGGGGGGGGGGGGTGGGGGGGGGGGGGGGTGGGGGGGGGGGGGGGTGGGGGGGGGGGGGGGTGGGGGGGGGGGGGGGTGGGGGGGGGGGGGGGTGGGGGGGGGGGGGGGTGGGGGGGGGGGGGGGTGGGGGGGGGGGGGGGTGGGGGGGGGGGGGGGTGGGGGGGGGGGGGGGTGGGGGGGGGGGGGGGTGGGGGGGGGGGGGGGTGGGGGGGGGGGGGGGTGGGGGGGGGGGGGGGTGGGGGGGGGGGGGGGTGGGGGGGGGGGGGGGTGGGGGGGGGGGGGGGTGGGGGGGGGGGGGGGTGGGGGGGGGGGGGGGTGGGGGGGGGGGGGGGTGGGGGGGGGGGGGGGTGGGGGGGGGGGGGGGTGGGGGGGGGGGGGGGTGGGGGGGGGGGGGGGTGGGGGGGGGGGGGGGTGGGGGGGGGGGGGGGTGGGGGGGGGGGGGGGTGGGGGGGGGGGGGGGTGGGGGGGGGGGGGGGTGGGGGGGGGGGGGGGTGGGGGGGGGGGGGGGTGGGGGGGGGGGGGGGTGGGGGGGGGGGGGGGTGGGGGGGGGGGGGGGTGGGGGGGGGGGGGGGTGGGGGGGGGGGGGGGTGGGGGGGGGGGGGGGTGGGGGGGGGGGGGGGTGGGGGGGGGGGGGGGTGGGGGGGGGGGGGGGTGGGGGGGGGGGGGGGTGGGGGGGGGGGGGGGTGGGGGGGGGGGGGGGTGGGGGGGGGGGGGGGTGGGGGGGGGGGGGGGTGGGGGGGGGGGGGGGTGGGGGGGGGGGGGGGTGGGGGGGGGGGGGGGTGGGGGGGGGGGGGGGTGGGGGGGGGGGGGGGTGGGGGGGGGGGGGGGTGGGGGGGGGGGGGGGTGGGGGGGGGGGGGGGTGGGGGGGGGGGGGGGTGGGGGGGGGGGGGGGTGGGGGGGGGGGGGGGTGGGGGGGGGGGGGGGTGGGGGGGGGGGGGGGTGGGGGGGGGGGGGGGTGGGGGGGGGGGGGGGTGGGGGGGGGGGGGGGTGGGGGGGGGGGGGGGTGGGGGGGGGGGGGGGTGGGGGGGGGGGGGGGTGGGGGGGGGGGGGGGTGG
Source organism: Sphaerodactylus townsendi (assembly GCF_021028975.2). Lineage (NCBI taxonomy): Eukaryota > Metazoa > Chordata > Lepidosauria > Squamata > Sphaerodactylidae > Sphaerodactylus > Sphaerodactylus townsendi. The sequence continues at coordinate 136,012,760 of NC_059429.1, read as the reverse complement.
GGGGGGGGGGGGGTGGGGGGGGGGGGGGGTGGGGGGGGGGGGGGGTGGGGGGGGGGGGGGGTGGGGGGGGGGGGGGGTGGGGGGGGGGGGGGGTGGGGGGGGGGGGGGGTGGGGGGGGGGGGGGGTGGGGGGGGGGGGGGGTGGGGGGGGGGGGGGGTGGGGGGGGGGGGGGGTGGGGGGGGGGGGGGGTGGGGGGGGGGGGGGGTGGGGGGGGGGGGGGGTGGGGGGGGGGGGGGGTGGGGGGGGGGGGGGGTGGGGGGGGGGGGGGGTGGGGGGGGGGGGGGGTGGGGGGGGGGGGGGGTGGGGGGGGGGGGGGGTGGGGGGGGGGGGGGGTGGGGGGGGGGGGGGGTGGGGGGGGGGGGGGGTGGGGGGGGGGGGGGGTGGGGGGGGGGGGGGGTGGGGGGGGGGGGGGGTGGGGGGGGGGGGGGGTGGGGGGGGGGGGGGGTGGGGGGGGGGGGGGGTGGGGGGGGGGGGGGGTGGGGGGGGGGGGGGGTGGGGGGGGGGGGGGGTGGGGGGGGGGGGGGGTGGGGGGGGGGGGGGGTGGGGGGGGGGGGGGGTGGGGGGGGGGGGGGGTGGGGGGGGGGGGGGGTGGGGGGGGGGGGGGGTGGGGGGGGGGGGGGGTGGGGGGGGGGGGGGGTGGGGGGGGGGGGGGGTGGGGGGGGGGGGGGGTGGGGGGGGGGGGGGGTGGGGGGGGGGGGGGGTGGGGGGGGGGGGGGGTGGGGGGGGGGGGGGGTGGGGGGGGGGGGGGGTGGGGGGGGGGGGGGGTGGGGGGGGGGGGGGGTGGGGGGGGGGGGGGGTGGGGGGGGGGGGGGGTGGGGGGGGGGGGGGGTGGGGGGGGGGGGGGGTGGGGGGGGGGGGGGGTGGGGGGGGGGGGGGGTGGGGGGGGGGGGGGGTGGGGGGGGGGGGGGGTGGGGGGGGGGGGGGGTGGGGGGGGGGGGGGGTGGGGGGGGGGGGGGGTGGGGGGGGGGGGGGGTGGGGGGGGGGGGGGGTGGGGGGGGGGGGGGGTGGGGGGGGGGGGGGGTGGGGGGGGGGGGGGGTGGGGGGGGGGGGGGGTGGGGGGGGGGGGGGGTGGGGGGGGGGGGGGGTGGGGGGGGGGGGGGGTGGGGGGGGGGGGGGGTGGGGGGGGGGGGGGGTGGGGGGGGGGGGGGGTGGGGGGGGGGGGGGGTGGGGGGGGGGGGGGGTGGGGGGGGGGGGGGGTGGGGGGGGGGGGGGGTGGGGGGGGGGGGGGGTGGGGGGGGGGGGGGGTGGGGGGGGGGGGGGGTGGGGGGGGGGGGGGGTGGGGGGGGGGGGGGGTGGGGGGGGGGGGGGGTGGGGGGGGGGGGGGGTGGGGGGGGGGGGGGGTGGGGGGGGGGGGGGGTGGGGGGGGGGGGGGGTGGGGGGGGGGGGGGGTGGGGGGGGGGGGGGGTGGGGGGGGGGGGGGGTGGGGGGGGGGGGGGGTGGGGGGGGGGGGGGGTGGGGGGGGGGGGGGGTGGGGGGGGGGGGGGGTGGGGGGGGGGGGGGGTGGGGGGGGGGGGGGGTGGGGGGGGGGGGGGGTGGGGGGGGGGGGGGGTGGGGGGGGGGGGGGGTGGGGGGGGGGGGGGGTGGGGGGGGGGGGGGGTGGGGGGGGGGGGGGGTGGGGGGGGGGGGGGGTGGGGGGGGGGGGGGGTGGGGGGGGGGGGGGGTGGGGGGGGGGGGGGGTGGGGGGGGGGGGGGGTGGGGGGGGGGGGGGGTGGGGGGGGGGGGGGGTGGGGGGGGGGGGGGGTGGGGGGGGGGGGGGGTGGGGGGGGGGGGGGGTGGGGGGGGGGGGGGGTGGGGGGGGGGGGGGGTGGGGGGGGGGGGGGGTGGGGGGGGGGGGGGGTGGGGGGGGGGGGGGGTGGGGGGGGGGGGGGGTGGGGGGGGGGGGGGGTGGGGGGGGGGGGGGGTGGGGGGGGGGGGGGGTGGGGGGGGGGGGGGGTGGGGGGGGGGGGGGGTGGGGGGGGGGGGGGGTGGGGGGGGGGGGGGGTGGGGGGGGGGGGGGGTGGGGGGGGGGGGGGGTGGGGGGGGGGGGGGGTGGGGGGGGGGGGGGGTGGGGGGGGGGGGGGGTGGGGGGGGGGGGGGGTGGGGGGGGGGGGGGGTGGGGGGGGGGGGGGGTGGGGGGGGGGGGGGGTGGGGGGGGGGGGGGGTGGGGGGGGGGGGGGGTGGGGGGGGGGGGGGGTGGGGGGGGGGGGGGGTGGGGGGGGGGGGGGGTGGGGGGGGGGGGGGGTGGGGGGGGGGGGGGGTGGGGGGGGGGGGGGGTGGGGGGGGGGGGGGGTGGGGGGGGGGGGGGGTGGGGGGGGGGGGGGGTGGGGGGGGGGGGGGGTGGGGGGGGGGGGGGGTGGGGGGGGGGGGGGGTGGGGGGGGGGGGGGGTGGGGGGGGGGGGGGGTGGGGGGGGGGGGGGGTGGGGGGGGGGGGGGGTGGGGGGGGGGGGGGGTGGGGGGGGGGGGGGGTGGGGGGGGGGGGGGGTGGGGGGGGGGGGGGGTGGGGGGGGGGGGGGGTGGGGGGGGGGGGGGGTGGGGGGGGGGGGGGGTGGGGGGGGGGGGGGGTGGGGGGGGGGGGGGGTGGGGGGGGGGGGGGGTGGGGGGGGGGGGGGGTGGGGGGGGGGGGGGGTGGGGGGGGGGGGGGGTGGGGGGGGGGGGGGGTGGGGGGGGGGGGGGGTGGGGGGGGGGGGGGGTGGGGGGGGGGGGGGGTGGGGGGGGGGGGGGGTGGGGGGGGGGGGGGGTGGGGGGGGGGGGGGGTGGGGGGGGGGGGGGGTGGGGGGGGGGGGGGGTGGGGGGGGGGGGGGGTGGGGGGGGGGGGGGGTGGGGGGGGGGGGGGGTGGGGGGGGGGGGGGGTGGGGGGGGGGGGGGGTGGGGGGGGGGGGGGGTGGGGGGGGGGGGGGGTGGGGGGGGGGGGGGGTGGGGGGGGGGGGGGGTGGGGGGGGGGGGGGGTGGGGGGGGGGGGGGGTGGGGGGGGGGGGGGGTGGGGGGGGGGGGGGGTGGGGGGGGGGGGGGGTGGGGGGGGGGGGGGGTGGGGGGGGGGGGGGGTGGGGGGGGGGGGGGGTGGGGGGGGGGGGGGGTGGGGGGGGGGGGGGGTGGGGGGGGGGGGGGGTGGGGGGGGGGGGGGGTGGGGGGGGGGGGGGGTGGGGGGGGGGGGGGGTGGGGGGGGGGGGGGGTGGGGGGGGGGGGGGGTGGGGGGGGGGGGGGGTGGGGGGGGGGGGGGGTGGGGGGGGGGGGGGGTGGGGGGGGGGGGGGGTGGGGGGGGGGGGGGGTGGGGGGGGGGGGGGGTGGGGGGGGGGGGGGGTGGGGGGGGGGGGGGGTGGGGGGGGGGGGGGGTGGGGGGGGGGGGGGGTGGGGGGGGGGGGGGGTGGGGGGGGGGGGGGGTGGGGGGGGGGGGGGGTGGGGGGGGGGGGGGGTGGGGGGGGGGGGGGGTGGGGGGGGGGGGGGGTGGGGGGGGGGGGGGGTGGGGGGGGGGGGGGGTGGGGGGGGGGGGGGGTGGGGGGGGGGGGGGGTGGGGGGGGGGGGGGGTGGGGGGGGGGGGGGGTGGGGGGGGGGGGGGGTGGGGGGGGGGGGGGGTGGGGGGGGGGGGGGGTGGGGGGGGGGGGGGGTGGGGGGGGGGGGGGGTGGGGGGGGGGGGGGGTGGGGGGGGGGGGGGGTGGGGGGGGGGGGGGGTGGGGGGGGGGGGGGGTGGGGGGGGGGGGGGGTGGGGGGGGGGGGGGGTGGGGGGGGGGGGGGGTGGGGGGGGGGGGGGGTGGGGGGGGGGGGGGGTGGGGGGGGGGGGGGGTGGGGGGGGGGGGGGGTGGGGGGGGGGGGGGGTGGGGGGGGGGGGGGGTGGGGGGGGGGGGGGGTGGGGGGGGGGGGGGGTGGGGGGGGGGGGGGGTGGGGGGGGGGGGGGGTGGGGGGGGGGGGGGGTGGGGGGGGGGGGGGGTGGGGGGGGGGGGGGGTGGGGGGGGGGGGGGGTGGGGGGGGGGGGGGGTGGGGGGGGGGGGGGGTGGGGGGGGGGGGGGGTGGGGGGGGGGGGGGGTGGGGGGGGGGGGGGGTGGGGGGGGGGGGGGGTGGGGGGGGGGGGGGGTGGGGGGGGGGGGGGGTGGGGGGGGGGGGGGGTGGGGGGGGGGGGGGGTGGGGGGGGGGGGGGGTGGGGGGGGGGGGGGGTGGGGGGGGGGGGGGGTGGGGGGGGGGGGGGGTGGGGGGGGGGGGGGGTGGGGGGGGGGGGGGGTGGGGGGGGGGGGGGGTGGGGGGGGGGGGGGGTGGGGGGGGGGGGGGGTGGGGGGGGGGGGGGGTGGGGGGGGGGGGGGGTGGGGGGGGGGGGGGGTGGGGGGGGGGGGGGGTGGGGGGGGGGGGGGGTGGGGGGGGGGGGGGGTGGGGGGGGGGGGGGGTGGGGGGGGGGGGGGGTGGGGGGGGGGGGGGGTGGGGGGGGGGGGGGGTGGGGGGGGGGGGGGGTGGGGGGGGGGGGGGGTGGGGGGGGGGGGGGGTGGGGGGGGGGGGGGGTGGGGGGGGGGGGGGGTGGGGGGGGGGGGGGGTGGGGGGGGGGGGGGGTGGGGGGGGGGGGGGGTGGGGGGGGGGGGGGGTGGGGGGGGGGGGGGGTGGGGGGGGGGGGGGGTGGGGGGGGGGGGGGGTGGGGGGGGGGGGGGGTGGGGGGGGGGGGGGGTGGGGGGGGGGGGGGGTGGGGGGGGGGGGGGGTGGGGGGGGGGGGGGGTGGGGGGGGGGGGGGGTGGGGGGGGGGGGGGGTGGGGGGGGGGGGGGGTGGGGGGGGGGGGGGGTGGGGGGGGGGGGGGGTGGGGGGGGGGGGGGGTGGGGGGGGGGGGGGGTGGGGGGGGGGGGGGGTGGGGGGGGGGGGGGGTGGGGGGGGGGGGGGGTGGGGGGGGGGGGGGGTGGGGGGGGGGGGGGGTGGGGGGGGGGGGGGGTGGGGGGGGGGGGGGGTGGGGGGGGGGGGGGGTGGGGGGGGGGGGGGGTGGGGGGGGGGGGGGGTGGGGGGGGGGGGGGGTGGGGGGGGGGGGGGGTGGGGGGGGGGGGGGGTGGGGGGGGGGGGGGGTGGGGGGGGGGGGGGGTGGGGGGGGGGGGGGGTGGGGGGGGGGGGGGGTGGGGGGGGGGGGGGGTGGGGGGGGGGGGGGGTGGGGGGGGGGGGGGGTGGGGGGGGGGGGGGGTGGGGGGGGGGGGGGGTGGGGGGGGGGGGGGGTGGGGGGGGGGGGGGGTGGGGGGGGGGGGGGGTGGGGGGGGGGGGGGGTGGGGGGGGGGGGGGGTGGGGGGGGGGGGGGGTGGGGGGGGGGGGGGGTGGGGGGGGGGGGGGGTGGGGGGGGGGGGGGGTGGGGGGGGGGGGGGGTGGGGGGGGGGGGGGGTGGGGGGGGGGGGGGGTGGGGGGGGGGGGGGGTGGGGGGGGGGGGGGGTGGGGGGGGGGGGGGGTGGGGGGGGGGGGGGGTGGGGGGGGGGGGGGGTGGGGGGGGGGGGGGGTGGGGGGGGGGGGGGGTGGGGGGGGGGGGGGGTGGGGGGGGGGGGGGGTGGGGGGGGGGGGGGGTGGGGGGGGGGGGGGGTGGGGGGGGGGGGGGGTGGGGGGGGGGGGGGGTGGGGGGGGGGGGGGGTGGGGGGGGGGGGGGGTGGGGGGGGGGGGGGGTGGGGGGGGGGGGGGGTGGGGGGGGGGGGGGGTGGGGGGGGGGGGGGGTGGGGGGGGGGGGGGGTGGGGGGGGGGGGGGGTGGGGGGGGGGGGGGGTGGGGGGGGGGGGGGGTGGGGGGGGGGGGGGGTGGGGGGGGGGGGGGGTGGGGGGGGGGGGGGGTGGGGGGGGGGGGGGGTGGGGGGGGGGGGGGGTGGGGGGGGGGGGGGGTGGGGGGGGGGGGGGGTGGGGGGGGGGGGGGGTGGGGGGGGGGGGGGGTGGGGGGGGGGGGGGGTGGGGGGGGGGGGGGGTGGGGGGGGGGGGGGGTGGGGGGGGGGGGGGGTGGGGGGGGGGGGGGGTGGGGGGGGGGGGGGGTGGGGGGGGGGGGGGGTGGGGGGGGGGGGGGGTGGGGGGGGGGGGGGGTGGGGGGGGGGGGGGGTGGGGGGGGGGGGGGGTGGGGGGGGGGGGGGGTGGGGGGGGGGGGGGGTGGGGGGGGGGGGGGGTGGGGGGGGGGGGGGGTGGGGGGGGGGGGGGGTGGGGGGGGGGGGGGGTGGGGGGGGGGGGGGGTGGGGGGGGGGGGGGGTGGGGGGGGGGGGGGGTGGGGGGGGGGGGGGGTGGGGGGGGGGGGGGGTGGGGGGGGGGGGGGGTGGGGGGGGGGGGGGGTGGGGGGGGGGGGGGGTGGGGGGGGGGGGGGGTGGGGGGGGGGGGGGGTGGGGGGGGGGGGGGGTGGGGGGGGGGGGGGGTGGGGGGGGGGGGGGGTGGGGGGGGGGGGGGGTGGGGGGGGGGGGGGGTGGGGGGGGGGGGGGGTGGGGGGGGGGGGGGGTGGGGGGGGGGGGGGGTGGGGGGGGGGGGGGGTGGGGGGGGGGGGGGGTGGGGGGGGGGGGGGGTGGGGGGGGGGGGGGGTGGGGGGGGGGGGGGGTGGGGGGGGGGGGGGGTGGGGGGGGGGGGGGGTGGGGGGGGGGGGGGGTGGGGGGGGGGGGGGGTGGGGGGGGGGGGGGGTGGGGGGGGGGGGGGGTGGGGGGGGGGGGGGGTGGGGGGGGGGGGGGGTGGGGGGGGGGGGGGGTGGGGGGGGGGGGGGGTGGGGGGGGGGGGGGGTGGGGGGGGGGGGGGGTGGGGGGGGGGGGGGGTGGGGGGGGGGGGGGGTGGGGGGGGGGGGGGGTGGGGGGGGGGGGGGGTGGGGGGGGGGGGGGGTGGGGGGGGGGGGGGGTGGGGGGGGGGGGGGGTGGGGGGGGGGGGGGGTGGGGGGGGGGGGGGGTGGGGGGGGGGGGGGGTGGGGGGGGGGGGGGGTGGGGGGGGGGGGGGGTGGGGGGGGGGGGGGGTGGGGGGGGGGGGGGGTGGGGGGGGGGGGGGGTGGGGGGGGGGGGGGGTGGGGGGGGGGGGGGGTGGGGGGGGGGGGGGGTGGGGGGGGGGGGGGGTGGGGGGGGGGGGGGGTGGGGGGGGGGGGGGGTGGGGGGGGGGGGGGGTGGGGGGGGGGGGGGGTGGGGGGGGGGGGGGGTGGGGGGGGGGGGGGGTGGGGGGGGGGGGGGGTGGGGGGGGGGGGGGGTGGGGGGGGGGGGGGGTGGGGGGGGGGGGGGGTGGGGGGGGGGGGGGGTGGGGGGGGGGGGGGGTGGGGGGGGGGGGGGGTGGGGGGGGGGGGGGGTGGGGGGGGGGGGGGGTGGGGGGGGGGGGGGGTGGGGGGGGGGGGGGGTGGGGGGGGGGGGGGGTGGGGGGGGGGGGGGGTGGGGGGGGGGGGGGGTGGGGGGGGGGGGGGGTGGGGGGGGGGGGGGGTGGGGGGGGGGGGGGGTGGGGGGGGGGGGGGGTGGGGGGGGGGGGGGGTGGGGGGGGGGGGGGGTGGGGGGGGGGGGGGGTGGGGGGGGGGGGGGGTGGGGGGGGGGGGGGGTGGGGGGGGGGGGGGGTGGGGGGGGGGGGGGGTGGGGGGGGGGGGGGGTGGGGGGGGGGGGGGGTGGGGGGGGGGGGGGGTGGGGGGGGGGGGGGGTGGGGGGGGGGGGGGGTGGGGGGGGGGGGGGGTGGGGGGGGGGGGGGGTGGGGGGGGGGGGGGGTGGGGGGGGGGGGGGGTGGGGGGGGGGGGGGGTGGGGGGGGGGGGGGGTGGGGGGGGGGGGGGGTGGGGGGGGGGGGGGGTGGGGGGGGGGGGGGGTGGGGGGGGGGGGGGGTGGGGGGGGGGGGGGGTGGGGGGGGGGGGGGGTGGGGGGGGGGGGGGGTGGGGGGGGGGGGGGGTGGGGGGGGGGGGGGGTGGGGGGGGGGGGGGGTGGGGGGGGGGGGGGGTGGGGGGGGGGGGGGGTGGGGGGGGGGGGGGGTGGGGGGGGGGGGGGGTGGGGGGGGGGGGGGGTGGGGGGGGGGGGGGGTGGGGGGGGGGGGGGGTGGGGGGGGGGGGGGGTGGGGGGGGGGGGGGGTGGGGGGGGGGGGGGGTGGGGGGGGGGGGGGGTGGGGGGGGGGGGGGGTGGGGGGGGGGGGGGGTGGGGGGGGGGGGGGGTGGGGGGGGGGGGGGGTGGGGGGGGGGGGGGGTGGGGGGGGGGGGGGGTGGGGGGGGGGGGGGGTGGGGGGGGGGGGGGGTGGGGGGGGGGGGGGGTGGGGGGGGGGGGGGGTGGGGGGGGGGGGGGGTGGGGGGGGGGGGGGGTGGGGGGGGGGGGGGGTGGGGGGGGGGGGGGGTGGGGGGGGGGGGGGGTGGGGGGGGGGGGGGGTGGGGGGGGGGGGGGGTGGGGGGGGGGGGGGGTGGGGGGGGGGGGGGGTGGGGGGGGGGGGGGGTGGGGGGGGGGGGGGGTGGGGGGGGGGGGGGGTGGGGGGGGGGGGGGGTGGGGGGGGGGGGGGGTGGGGGGGGGGGGGGGTGGGGGGGGGGGGGGGTGGGGGGGGGGGGGGGTGGGGGGGGGGGGGGGTGGGGGGGGGGGGGGGTGGGGGGGGGGGGGGGTGGGGGGGGGGGGGGGTGGGGGGGGGGGGGGGTGGGGGGGGGGGGGGGTGGGGGGGGGGGGGGGTGGGGGGGGGGGGGGGTGGGGGGGGGGGGGGGTGGGGGGGGGGGGGGGTGGGGGGGGGGGGGGGTGGGGGGGGGGGGGGGTGGGGGGGGGGGGGGGTGGGGGGGGGGGGGGGTGGGGGGGGGGGGGGGTGGGGGGGGGGGGGGGTGGGGGGGGGGGGGGGTGGGGGGGGGGGGGGGTGGGGGGGGGGGGGGGTGGGGGGGGGGGGGGGTGGGGGGGGGGGGGGGTGGGGGGGGGGGGGGGTGGGGGGGGGGGGGGGTGGGGGGGGGGGGGGGTGGGGGGGGGGGGGGGTGGGGGGGGGGGGGGGTGGGGGGGGGGGGGGGTGGGGGGGGGGGGGGGTGGGGGGGGGGGGGGGTGGGGGGGGGGGGGGGTGGGGGGGGGGGGGGGTGGGGGGGGGGGGGGGTGGGGGGGGGGGGGGGTGGGGGGGGGGGGGGGTGGGGGGGGGGGGGGGTGGGGGGGGGGGGGGGTGGGGGGGGGGGGGGGTGGGGGGGGGGGGGGGTGGGGGGGGGGGGGGGTGGGGGGGGGGGGGGGTGGGGGGGGGGGGGGGTGGGGGGGGGGGGGGGTGGGGGGGGGGGGGGGTGGGGGGGGGGGGGGGTGGGGGGGGGGGGGGGTGGGGGGGGGGGGGGGTGGGGGGGGGGGGGGGTGGGGGGGGGGGGGGGTGGGGGGGGGGGGGGGTGGGGGGGGGGGGGGGTGGGGGGGGGGGGGGGTGGGGGGGGGGGGGGGTGGGGGGGGGGGGGGGTGGGGGGGGGGGGGGGTGGGGGGGGGGGGGGGTGGGGGGGGGGGGGGGTGGGGGGGGGGGGGGGTGGGGGGGGGGGGGGGTGGGGGGGGGGGGGGGTGGGGGGGGGGGGGGGTGGGGGGGGGGGGGGGTGGGGGGGGGGGGGGGTGGGGGGGGGGGGGGGTGGGGGGGGGGGGGGGTGGGGGGGGGGGGGGGTGGGGGGGGGGGGGGGTGGGGGGGGGGGGGGGTGGGGGGGGGGGGGGGTGGGGGGGGGGGGGGGTGGGGGGGGGGGGGGGTGGGGGGGGGGGGGGGTGGGGGGGGGGGGGGGTGGGGGGGGGGGGGGGTGGGGGGGGGGGGGGGTGGGGGGGGGGGGGGGTGGGGGGGGGGGGGGGTGGGGGGGGGGGGGGGTGGGGGGGGGGGGGGGTGGGGGGGGGGGGGGGTGGGGGGGGGGGGGGGTGGGGGGGGGGGGGGGTGGGGGGGGGGGGGGGTGGGGGGGGGGGGGGGTGGGGGGGGGGGGGGGTGGGGGGGGGGGGGGGTGGGGGGGGGGGGGGGTGGGGGGGGGGGGGGGTGGGGGGGGGGGGGGGTGGGGGGGGGGGGGGGTGGGGGGGGGGGGGGGTGGGGGGGGGGGGGGGTGGGGGGGGGGGGGGGTGGGGGGGGGGGGGGGTGGGGGGGGGGGGGGGTGGGGGGGGGGGGGGGTGGGGGGGGGGGGGGGTGGGGGGGGGGGGGGGTGGGGGGGGGGGGGGGTGGGGGGGGGGGGGGGTGGGGGGGGGGGGGGGTGGGGGGGGGGGGGGGTGGGGGGGGGGGGGGGTGGGGGGGGGGGGGGGTGGGGGGGGGGGGGGGTGGGGGGGGGGGGGGGTGGGGGGGGGGGGGGGTGGGGGGGGGGGGGGGTGGGGGGGGGGGGGGGTGGGGGGGGGGGGGGGTGGGGGGGGGGGGGGGTGGGGGGGGGGGGGGGTGGGGGGGGGGGGGGGTGGGGGGGGGGGGGGGTGGGGGGGGGGGGGGGTGGGGGGGGGGGGGGGTGGGGGGGGGGGGGGGTGGGGGGGGGGGGGGGTGGGGGGGGGGGGGGGTGGGGGGGGGGGGGGGTGGGGGGGGGGGGGGGTGGGGGGGGGGGGGGGTGGGGGGGGGGGGGGGTGGGGGGGGGGGGGGGTGGGGGGGGGGGGGGGTGGGGGGGGGGGGGGGTGGGGGGGGGGGGGGGTGGGGGGGGGGGGGGGTGGGGGGGGGGGGGGGTGGGGGGGGGGGGGGGTGGGGGGGGGGGGGGGTGGGGGGGGGGGGGGGTGGGGGGGGGGGGGGGTGGGGGGGGGGGGGGGTGGGGGGGGGGGGGGGTGGGGGGGGGGGGGGGTGGGGGGGGGGGGGGGTGGGGGGGGGGGGGGGTGGGGGGGGGGGGGGGTGGGGGGGGGGGGGGGTGGGGGGGGGGGGGGGTGGGGGGGGGGGGGGGTGGGGGGGGGGGGGGGTGGGGGGGGGGGGGGGTGGGGGGGGGGGGGGGTGGGGGGGGGGGGGGGTGGGGGGGGGGGGGGGTGGGGGGGGGGGGGGGTGGGGGGGGGGGGGGGTGGGGGGGGGGGGGGGTGGGGGGGGGGGGGGGTGGGGGGGGGGGGGGGTGGGGGGGGGGGGGGGTGGGGGGGGGGGGGGGTGGGGGGGGGGGGGGGTGGGGGGGGGGGGGGGTGGGGGGGGGGGGGGGTGGGGGGGGGGGGGGGTGGGGGGGGGGGGGGGTGGGGGGGGGGGGGGGTGGGGGGGGGGGGGGGTGGGGGGGGGGGGGGGTGGGGGGGGGGGGGGGTGGGGGGGGGGGGGGGTGGGGGGGGGGGGGGGTGGGGGGGGGGGGGGGTGGGGGGGGGGGGGGGTGGGGGGGGGGGGGGGTGGGGGGGGGGGGGGGTGGGGGGGGGGGGGGGTGGGGGGGGGGGGGGGTGGGGGGGGGGGGGGGTGGGGGGGGGGGGGGGTGGGGGGGGGGGGGGGTGGGGGGGGGGGGGGGTGGGGGGGGGGGGGGGTGGGGGGGGGGGGGGGTGGGGGGGGGGGGGGGTGGGGGGGGGGGGGGGTGGGGGGGGGGGGGGGTGGGGGGGGGGGGGGGTGGGGGGGGGGGGGGGTGGGGGGGGGGGGGGGTGGGGGGGGGGGGGGGTGGGGGGGGGGGGGGGTGGGGGGGGGGGGGGGTGGGGGGGGGGGGGGGTGGGGGGGGGGGGGGGTGGGGGGGGGGGGGGGTGGGGGGGGGGGGGGGTGGGGGGGGGGGGGGGTGGGGGGGGGGGGGGGTGGGGGGGGGGGGGGGTGGGGGGGGGGGGGGGTGGGGGGGGGGGGGGGTGGGGGGGGGGGGGGGTGGGGGGGGGGGGGGGTGGGGGGGGGGGGGGGTGGGGGGGGGGGGGGGTGGGGGGGGGGGGGGGTGGGGGGGGGGGGGGGTGGGGGGGGGGGGGGGTGGGGGGGGGGGGGGGTGGGGGGGGGGGGGGGTGGGGGGGGGGGGGGGTGGGGGGGGGGGGGGGTGGGGGGGGGGGGGGGTGGGGGGGGGGGGGGGTGGGGGGGGGGGGGGGTGGGGGGGGGGGGGGGTGGGGGGGGGGGGGGGTGGGGGGGGGGGGGGGTGGGGGGGGGGGGGGGTGGGGGGGGGGGGGGGTGGGGGGGGGGGGGGGTGGGGGGGGGGGGGGGTGGGGGGGGGGGGGGGTGGGGGGGGGGGGGGGTGGGGGGGGGGGGGGGTGGGGGGGGGGGGGGGTGGGGGGGGGGGGGGGTGGGGGGGGGGGGGGGTGGGGGGGGGGGGGGGTGGGGGGGGGGGGGGGTGGGGGGGGGGGGGGGTGGGGGGGGGGGGGGGTGGGGGGGGGGGGGGGTGGGGGGGGGGGGGGGTGGGGGGGGGGGGGGGTGGGGGGGGGGGGGGGTGGGGGGGGGGGGGGGTGGGGGGGGGGGGGGGTGGGGGGGGGGGGGGGTGGGGGGGGGGGGGGGTGGGGGGGGGGGGGGGTGGGGGGGGGGGGGGGTGGGGGGGGGGGGGGGTGGGGGGGGGGGGGGGTGGGGGGGGGGGGGGGTGGGGGGGGGGGGGGGTGGGGGGGGGGGGGGGTGGGGGGGGGGGGGGGTGGGGGGGGGGGGGGGTGGGGGGGGGGGGGGGTGGGGGGGGGGGGGGGTGGGGGGGGGGGGGGGTGGGGGGGGGGGGGGGTGGGGGGGGGGGGGGGTGGGGGGGGGGGGGGGTGGGGGGGGGGGGGGGTGGGGGGGGGGGGGGGTGGGGGGGGGGGGGGGTGGGGGGGGGGGGGGGTGGGGGGGGGGGGGGGTGGGGGGGGGGGGGGGTGGGGGGGGGGGGGGGTGGGGGGGGGGGGGGGTGGGGGGGGGGGGGGGTGGGGGGGGGGGGGGGTGGGGGGGGGGGGGGGTGGGGGGGGGGGGGGGTGGGGGGGGGGGGGGGTGGGGGGGGGGGGGGGTGGGGGGGGGGGGGGGTGGGGGGGGGGGGGGGTGGGGGGGGGGGGGGGTGGGGGGGGGGGGGGGTGGGGGGGGGGGGGGGTGGGGGGGGGGGGGGGTGGGGGGGGGGGGGGGTGGGGGGGGGGGGGGGTGGGGGGGGGGGGGGGTGGGGGGGGGGGGGGGTGGGGGGGGGGGGGGGTGGGGGGGGGGGGGGGTGGGGGGGGGGGGGGGTGGGGGGGGGGGGGGGTGGGGGGGGGGGGGGGTGGGGGGGGGGGGGGGTGGGGGGGGGGGGGGGTGGGGGGGGGGGGGGGTGGGGGGGGGGGGGGGTGGGGGGGGGGGGGGGGGGGGGGGGGGGGGGGGGGGGGGAGGGGGGGGGGGGGGGGGAGGGGGGTGGGGGGGGGGGGGTGGGGGGGGGGGGGGGGGTGGGGGAGAGTCAATAAGGAGGGTGGAAGTGGAGGAGTTTGGGTCAAAGTTCATCTCCATGGCATTTGGGCAGAGCCGGTGGATTGACTCTTGTTCTCCTTTCCCGGAGCCCTTGAATCTCCCATTGTCCCCAGAGGCCTCTGTGCACAGGCAGCTGTGGGGCGGGCGGGGTGTGGGGGGAAGGAGACGAAATGCTCGGGCCCAGGGAGTGCTGGGGGGGAAGGGGCGACTGCGGCGGATAGAGGAAGAAAAACTCGCTGTGTCCAAAACAAGAAAGGCCCCATTGTCCCTGCACCGGTTCCCCAACAGGGCACGCAGGAGGGGGGCAGGGGGGGGATTGCCCCTTCTGCCTCGGCACGCCTCGGGGCCGGTTGCAAACGGCACCTTCCGCTAAAGGTGAGCCTTCGTGCCCCGGAGGAAGATCGACCGGGAGCCGCTGAGCGTCCTGCCAGGGACATGGGTCGGTCGGGTTGGTCCCTCTAGGAGCAGCAGTGGCGTAGGAGGTTAAGAGCTCGTGTATCTAATCTGGAGGAACTGGGTTTGATTCCCCGCTCTGCCGCCTGAGCTGTGGAGGCTTATCTGGGGAATTCAGATTAGCCTGGGCACTCCCACACACGCCAGCTGGGTGACCTTGGGCTAGTCACAGCTTCTCGGAGCCCTCTCAGCCCCACCCACCTCACAGGGTGTTTGTTGTGAGGGGGGAAGGGCAAGGAGATTGTCAGCCCCTTTGAGTCTCCTGCAGGAGAGAAAGGGGGGGATATAAATCCAAACTCCTCCTCCTCCTCCTCCTCCTCCTCCTGTTCTTCTTCTTCTTCTTCTTCTTCTTCTTCTTCTTCTTCTTCTTCTTCTCGTGAAA
>NC_059429.1:135976422-135998808 GCF_021028975.2 Sphaerodactylus townsendi | reverse complement strand
CTTCTTCTTCTTCTTCTTCTTCTTCTTCTTCTTCTTCTTCTTCTTCTTCTTCTTCTTCTTCTTCTTCTTCTTCTTCTTCTTCTTCTTCTTCTTCTTCTTCTTCTTCTTCTTCTTCTTCTTCCAGCTCTGGACAGCTGGAAAGACACAACCATGCTGCCCTCCGACCCCCGGTGCAGCACAGTTCTAAGGCGGCCAAACCTAGAGGAGGGCGCTGCTGGGATGTTGGTGTCCATTGTGGACACCGACTTTGCGGGGTGGGGTGGAGACATTTCTAGGGATGAAGCTGACTTCAGCGGGCTTCTATTGGTGTTCTAGCCCAGGAATGCCAACTTCTGAGCCTGCAGCCTTATGTCACACAAAAGCATGGCACAGGGGCGTAACGAGGCAGCCCTGGGCAAACTGTAGCCCTGGGCAAAACCTGAGTTGGATGCCCCCCCCCCCCCATGGGCGGCCACTCCACCACAACCAATTTTTTTTGCACCAGGACATTGGTGCCTTCAGGGGGTGCATTTTTAGACATATCAGCACCGAAATTTCATCATATCATCAGGAGACTGTCCTTATGCTACTCCCCAAGTTTGGTGAGGTTTGGTTCAAGGAGTCCAAAGTTATGGGCTCCCAAAGGGGGTGCCCCATCCCCCATTGTTTCCAATGGGAGCTAATAGGAGATGGGGGCTACAATTTTGAAGGTCCATAACTTTGGCCCCCCTGAACCAAACTGCACCAAACTTGGGGGGGGGCATCATCTCCAGATGATACCCTGAAATTTTGGTGCCGATACATCCAAAAATGCACCCCCTGCAGGAACATCCTAGAAATTTGCCCAAGAATCTTTGTTCTGCATTGAGTTTTCTGCATTGCTGTCAATGGGGGTTGCAGGCTGTGGGGGGCACATTTCTGAAGGCACAGTCTGAAAACTTTCAGGGTCTCATCAAGAGACTGCCCTAATGATACCCCCCAAGTTTGGTGCAGTTTGGTTCAGGGGGGCCAAAGTTATGGACCCTCAAATCTGTAGCCCCCATCTCCTATTAGCTTCCATTGGAAACAATGGGGGATAGGGGCACCCCCTTTGGGAGTCCATAACTTTGGACTCCCTGAACCAATCCTCACCAAACCTAGGGGGTAGCATAAGGACAGTCTCCTGATGATACGCTGAAATTTTGGTGCCGCTAGCCTACAAACTGCGCCCCCTGCAGGCCAAAAATGGAAAACCACTAAAATACCCCGAAACGAACCCAGCATTTTGATGCCCCCCACAAGGTGATGCCCTGGGCAGCTTGCCCACCTTGCCCAATGGGCATTACGCCAGTGGCATGGCATAAACCTGTTTCCCCAACGGGGCGATTTGAGCAGCAGGAGGGATTTCAGATTTCCCTCCTCTCTGTGCTGCCCAAATCCCCTTTGGGGGTGGTGTGGCTCCCCCTTTGGTGTGCTGTCCCCAGCCACTGCATGCTCCCTCCCCCCCCCCCTGTGTATTTTCACTTGAATGACGTGTACAAATGTGGTACAGATTTTCTGATTCCTTATCACTTTAGGTTTAATTAAAGTGGGTGGTAATCCTTCCTTTATTGACTTCTCCGGTGCCAGTCAGCATTTGCAGCCTTGGCAAATCAGAGCGTTCTGAATTTTACACCGGCAGTAGGCTATTTATCACTAATCTGGCAAGGAATTTCTCAGCAGCGTCCCCCCTTCAGACATACTGCTCCGGTTCAAGAGGGTCAAGCATTTTACTGGCAGAGAACTTGATTAAATATATATTCCGTTTTATGAAATCCCTCTGAGGACTCAACTTTCCTTAAAGTGCTGTTCGTTCTGCCGGGGAATAGATCTTTTGTAACACGCAGTCGGTTTCTTAATTTTTTCCACTTGAACTTGGCAAGGTGCTGACTTTGGTATAGTTTGGTTCCAGTTTGTAAATAAAGGCCTTTTTTGTTCGCATACACCAGATGGCCTCATAGTGGATGAAACGTTTTATTTATTTTATTTTATTTATTATTGGGATCTATTCGGAGGTTTCAGGGGAGCTGACAAAATTTAAAAAACAACTGTAAAAACAACAGTAAAATGACAACCTTTAAAACACCATAAAAGCATGGTAGTACCACCAATATTCTTCCCCTACTCCAGACTGGCAGCTTCCAGAGGGAACATTGAGGGCGTGGGGGTGGGTCAAGGGAGCAGCAGTGGTGTAGGAGGTTAAGAGCTCATGTATCTAAACTGGAAGAACCGGGTTTGATTCCCAGCTCTGCCATCTGAGCTGTGGAGGCTTATCGGGGGAATTCAGATTAGCCTGTACACTCCCACATACGCCAGCTGGGTGACCTTGGGCTAGTCACAGCTTCTCGGAGCTCTCTCAGCCCCTCCCACCTCACAGGGTGTTTGTTGTGAGGGGGGAAGGGCAAGGAGATTGTAAGCCCCTTTGAGTCTCCTGCAGGAGAGAAAGGGGGGATATAAATCCATACTCTTCTTCTTCTTCAAAGGCCTGGATGAATAGGAAGGTCTTTGCCAGATGCCAAAACCAGTGGTAGGATTCAACTAATTTAACAACTGGTTCTGATAGGACTTAGTGGTGGGATCACAACCAGTTCTCTGAACTACACAAAAAATTAGCTACCGGTTCTACCAAACTGGTGCGAATAGGCTGAATCCCATCACTGGCCGAAATCCACAAAGTGTTGGCCATATTTAATGTATAATTCAATAAGCAGGTGATCTCTTCAGTCTAAGGAGTTTCCCAAAGGTTTTTTGACAGGGGTGGAAGAAAATATCTCACTTTTAAGGTTGCTTTAGGTTATGATACACCTCTGAAGATGCCAGCCATAGAGGCAGACAAATACTTACCTTAAGGATGTTGAACTGATGGGAGAGTATGAACTAAATACTTACCTGAATTAATACAGATGACCCTGAATCTATTTGTTATAGTTGTTAAAAATAAGTTGAACTTACCTGTTGGATGTAGTCGTCAGGAAGTGATTGTATTTATAACTAATGAAATATAAAATATATAAAAAATATGAACAATGATATAAATTCATGTATATAGATATACATATTTGAAATATTAGTTATAGCCAGAGTGCAACAGTAGTGGTAGTTCTATTATTATTAATATTTACTATTGCACCCCCTTTTCCTATGTGTGCTTTAGGTTATGAACATATGAAGAGCTGAAGCTGCCATTTATTGAATTTGGACAGGGCTGCTAGTTGGCTACGTGGCCTGGGTTTTTCCTCTGCTAGGTGATTTTCAGCCTAACTTACACAGTTCTAAAATAGTATCTTTAAAGCCATCTACCCTACGTAGGTGACGTTTTCAAAATGTAGGTAATGTTTTCACAAAGCATAGAATTTTATTGCATGTAACGGACCCGAGCATGTCATGTTCTAAATGAGATTATGCAGATTCCTGCATGTTTGACATTCTGCAATGCAAAGCAATGGGTGACATTCTCTTATTTGCCTATCCGTCACAAAATTCTCGCTCCAGTCCAACTCAATGACAGGTTGTGATACGTGCTCATTAAATTAAAAGCTAAGCAGGTTTGAAAGGCTCTAATATGAAGAAGCGGGTTTGATCCTGCACTCCTCCGCATGAGCCGAGGACTCTAATCTGGTGAACCAGGTTTGTTTCCCTGCTCCTACACCTGAAGCCTACTGGGGCTGTGTCTCAGAATTCTCTCAACCCCACTGACCTCACAAGGTGCCTGTTGTGGGGAAGAAGAATAAGAATAAGAATAAGAATAAGAATAAGAATAAGAATAAGAATAAGAAGAAGAAGAAGAAGAAGAAGAAGAAGAAGAAGAAGAAGAAGGAGAAGGAGAAGGAGAAGGAGAAGGAGAAGGAGAAGAAGGAGAAGGAGAAGAAGGAGAAGAAGGAGAAGAAGAAGAAGAAGAAGGAGAAGGAGAAGGAGAAGGAGAAGGAGAAGAAGAAGAAGAAGAAGAAGAAGAAGAAGAAGAAGAAGAAGAAGAAGAAGAAGAGGAGGAGGAGGAGGAGGAGGAGGAGTTTGGATTTATATCCCCCTTTCTCTCCTGTAGGAGACTCAAAGGGGCTTACAATCTCCTTGCCCTTCCCCCCTCACAACAAACACCCTGTGAGGTAGGTGGGGCTGAGAGAGCTCCGAGAAGCTGTGACTAGACCAAGGTCATCCAGCTGGCGTGTGTGGGATTGCACAGGCTAATCTGAATTCCCCAGATCAGCCTCCACAGCTCAGGTGGCAGAGCTGGGAATCAAACCCGGTTCCTCCAGATTAGATACACGAGCTCTTAACCTCTTACGCCACTGCTGCTTGGAGCGGAAAGGAAGAGTTTGTAAGCCACTTTGAGCCACCTTACAGTTGAGAAAAGCAGGGTATAAATCCAAACTCCTGTTCTACTTTTCTTAACCACAACATGTGACTCAGTGGCCCACCTTGGGTGCCTGCAAGGGAAATAAAGGTCACTCAGGGGTCAATTGGCCATGCTGGCAGGGGCTGATGGGATTTGTAGTTCATGAACATCTGGAGAGCCGCAGGTTGCAGACCCCTACAAGATGTTGTCAGCCCGAATGTTCCAACAATCATGGTGCATTGGATTGGGTTGATTTCCTAAAAAAAGAAGGGGAGGACACTAAAACATTCATTCTGGCTAAGGAGGGAAGACACAACATCTGCATGATAAAAATAATATCTACTGTCCTAAAAGTAAAACAGTGAGGACTGAACTTGCATAGCCAAAAGACACAAGACTAGTTTGCCATAGGCAGTCCTCTGGGATGGATAGAAATAAGCTATTCCGTTCAGGTATGTAGCTTTAACACAATGTGGTGTTTTTTTTTTAAAAAAAGAGATGGCTTAGAGCCAACAGCTAATATAACAGACAGTAAAAGTTGCAGTGCAAAATTAGCATTACATGAGCATCAAATAATTATCCACCTTTGGATTCTGGAAAAACAACCCAGGGAGATGTGAAGACGAGTTTCTTAAGCATGAAAGAACCTTCGGATACCTGAAAACAAATGTTCGTACAGCCTGAATTTTCGAGAAACTGCCACACAGTTAACACAGACTTTAGTTTGGGTGCTGTGTGGTTTCCGGGCTGTATGGCCGTGTTCTAGCAGCATTCTCTCCTGACGTTTCGCCTGCATCTGTGGCTGGCATCTTCAGAGGATCTAATGTTGGGAAAGCAAGTGGAGTATGTATATCTGTTGGAGTGTCCAGGGTGGGTGGAGAAACCTATCTGTGAGTAACAAAGAAGGCAGCCAGGTCAATAGTTGAGGGCATCTGAATAGAAGTATGAGTAACAATGAAGACTATAGCATGGGTGTAACCCTGGAGATAGCAAGGTCACTGGTGGGAGCATCTGAATAGAAGTATCCTGGCCTTTGTTTCTTTTGTCTATGGTCATCCTGTGTTTGTGTGAAGCTGGTTAGACACTGTCTTGACTCTAGTATTTTTCAACACTGGCAGCCAAGTTCTGGTCTATTTTCATAGTTTCTTCCTTCCTGTTAAAAATTCGTCCGTATGTGCTTATGGATTTCAGTTTGCTTCCTGTGTGGTCTGACGAAGTGAGTGGGTTTTCAGAGTGGTCCAGAATTTCTGTTTTTTTCAAATAATATTCTATGTCCAGGTTGGTTTATCAAGTGTTCCTGCTATTGCTGATTTTTTCTGGTTGAAATAGTCTGCAGTTGCCTTTCGTAGTTCTTTGATACATGTCTAAAGGCCAAGGCCAGGGTTCCCTATGTAGACTTGTCCACAGCTGCATGGTATCGCGATAGACTCCCTGTAGTAGCTAAAGGATCCCCTCTTATCCTTTATGGAACGTAGCATCCTGTTGAATTCTTCTTGAAGTGGGTCTGGTAGATTGTTTGTAGGTTGTGTGCTTCTTTTTCATCAGTTTTCCTATACATCAGTGGGTTCCCCTTGATGCATGGGTAAGAACATCTCTCCCTCCAGGGATGGCTCTCCTTATCTTTGTTCATGTGGCTTGTTCTTGGTCTCAGCAGCCCCTCTGATTTCTCTGTATTAGAGCAACCATAGCCCGTAGAGCCCCTTTGGGTTTTAGGCGGGATTCAACCCATCTTGTAGGAGGTGAGAGTTCACAGATTCTTGCTCTAAGTGCTTTATGTTACCAAAGTTTTATGGTGCTCCTTTTTTGCCCTGGATGGAGATTGGAGTTTTGTGTAGATATCTGTCTGTGTATGAGGTTTTCTGTATTCTGTGTGTCCCAATTGCTGGTTTGGTTTGTGGATGACTAAAACATCTAAAAAAATGGCAGTTTTCCTTCATTTTCTTTTCTCCATGAGTAAATTTACAATACACAGGATTTAGACTTCCTTTTTTCTTCTTTTTATGTAAGAGGGAAGGTAGCCCTGTGGGGAGTAAGTGGCTTTGCACTGAAGGTTCCAGCTTCAACCCTGGTAGCTCCATTTAAAGGGTGATGTCTAAGAGCGTAGAAAGCTACTGGCAGTCAGAATAAATAATACAGACTTAGAGGGGCTGATGGTGTAATTCAGTATAAGGCAGTTTTGTGTGTACATAGAATCAAAGAGTCGGGAAGGGTCCATGAAGGTCATCTAGTCCACCATTCCCAAGTCCCTCAGCCGTTCCTTGTAGGGTTTGTTATCCAGGCCCCTGATCATCCTCCCTCAGTCTCCTCTGCTCCTCGTTCCATCTTGTCCTCAACCTTTTTTGAAGTGAGATCCAGAATCGTACATAATACGTACACAATGCTCCAGGTAAGTCCTGACCAATGCAGTGTACAGGAGACTATGTTATGCCTGTGTTGATATAACCCAAAATCGCATTAGCCTTTTTTGCTGCTGAATCACACTGGCTGCTCATATTTAACTTACCGTCCTCCCATACCCAAGATCTTGTTCACACACACTGCAGCTCAGTAATATATCCTGCATCCAGTATGCAGCTCCTCATTCTTGAGTAACATATCCTGCATCTGTAACCCCTGTGTAAGAATGGGATGACCCAGAAAAGGGTGGAGTCTGAAAAGAAGCAGAATGCTGCAGAACTCATGAGGTTGGAAGAAGCAAGGCTACCAGGCTGGGACCTCGATTGATTTTATTAAGCCCATAACACCTTGTTTAAGGTAACTGCAATGTTGTTAAACTAGTGGAAGGGAGTTTATTTTTTTCTATATTGTAAAATGTTAGAATTTCTATTGTTTCTAGGTTTTTGTGTATGTAAATGGTGAGAGTTTTCTAAAACCTTCATCATCTTTGAATCCTTGGCTCACCAAGCCTCTGGAAGTCTTCAAAACCAAACTACCTTCAGCAAAGAAGAATTGGACTCTAAGTAAATACTCAGTGGAGACTTCAAATATAAGTGACTTGAAAATGTAAACTTCACCCAGACCGTCGGCGTAAATGTTAAAATGTTTTAAAAAAGCCGCTATTTGTTAAGAGAAGTAAAGCTGTTTTGTTTAAATTTAGTTCTTTGCAACTCCTTCCAAGTACCGCCCCATAGAACCCACAGAAAGAGGTTACACATCCAATATGCAGTTCCTCGTTTTTGCATCCCAGATGTCGAATGCGGCACTTTATCCTTGTTGAATCTCATCTTGTTATATATACTACCCATTTAATTACCGGTCTCTCCCATACCCAAGATCTTGTTCACACACACTGCAACTCAGTAATATATCCTGCATCCAGTATGCAGCTCCTCATTCTTGAGTAATATATCCTGCATCCAATATGCAGTTCCTCGTTTTTGCATCCCAGATGTCGAACGCGGCACTTTATCCTTGTTGAATCTCATCTTGTTCATATACTACCTATTTAATTACCGTCCTCCCATACCCAAGATCTTGTTCACACACACTGCAACTCAGTAATATATCCTGCATCCAGTATGCAGCTCCTCATTCTTGAGTAATATATCCTGCATCCAATATGCAGCTCCTCGTTTTTGCATCCCAGATGTCGAACGCGGCACTTTATCCTTGTTGAATCGCATCTTGTTCATATACTACCTATTTAATTACCGTCCTCCCATACCCAAGATCTTGTTCACACACACTGCAACTCAGTAATATATCCTGCATCCAGTATGCAGCTCCTCATTCTTGAGTAATATATCCTGCATCCAATATGCAGTTCCTCATTTTTGCATCCCAGATGTCGAACGCGGCACTTTATCCTTGTTGAATCGCATCTTGTTCATATACTACCTATTTAATTACCGTCCTCCCATACCCAAGATCTTGTTCACACACACTGCAACTCAGTAATATATCCTGCATCCAGTATGCAGCTCCTCATTCTTGAGTAATATATCCACCATCCAACATGCAGTTCTCTCGTTTTGCATCCTGATGTAACGCTGCACTCCTATCCTTGTTGAATCAAAAGATCTTGTTCATATACTACCTATTTAATTACCGTCCTCCCATACCCAAGATCTTGTTCACACACACTGCAACTCAGTAATATATCCTGCATCCAGTATGCAGCTCCTCATTCTTGAGTAATATATCCTGCATCCAATATACGTAGCCTCGCTTTTGCATCCCAGATGCCTAACTGCACTTTATCCTTGTTGAATCGCGATCTTGTTCATATACTACCTCATTAATTTACCGGCCCTCCCATACTCCAAGAGATCTTGTTCCACACTTACTGCAATCCAGGTAATATATCCTGCATCCAGTATGCGAGCTCCTCATTCTTGAGTAATATATCCTGCATCCAATATGCAGTTCGCTTTTTTGCATCCCAGATGTCAACGCACTTTATCCTTGTTGAATCGCATCTTTGTCTATATACTTCACTCTATTTCCCTTCTTGAGATCAAGAGACAATGCTCATCAGAAGTGGTTAGGGGCCACTGCAGACCCTGAGTAGACCCATCAGCGCAAAATCCTTACCAGTCAAGTGGGGCCAGTCACATGTATTCCCTAACCGCCTGCTTTCCACATACACACCTGGGGAGTCCAGGTTACGACATGACGCCGACCCAACCCCCTGGGATCGCCTCACATCTAACGTCCCCGAAACTACCGAGGAGATGGCGCTGCGCTTGCGCCATCGCCAATTGGATTTGCCGCCTTTGCAACCAGCTGTCGTTGAGGCCAAGGGACGCCCCCCCTGCCCCGCGTGACTGCTCCTGGAGGTGCAGGGCAGAGGAGATCGGTCCCCAGAGCCTCAGCTTAATGCAATGACAGTCGAGGGAAGCGGTACCATTGGGACAGGGGAGGGATGGCGCCCTTTCAGGCCGTGACGCCAAAGACAGCAGCGGTTAAGCTGCTGTTTCGCAAACCCTTTGCTAACAAGGAGTGAGGTTGGGAACAGCAGCTGCTACCGCTGAGGAAGCTTGAGGGCTGCTGCAAAGCAGCTGGCGCTATCTGGCTTGAACAGCTCCCTGGGGACAGCGTTTTTGCAGTCTCCAGGGCGCTGTTTTTGGCCTGTGTGGAAAGGGTCCAAGATTTATCTCAGGGTTGTGAGGATGAAGAAGAGGAAAGGTTACATATAGAATGGATAGGTTGCCACAGCAGCATCAGCGAATTGTCTTATTGGAATTATTGGAGATCCTAGTGTCTTGGGTTGACAAGTCCCCCCTGCCACCAATGGGGGATGGCAAGTAGGGTCGCTAGAAACTCCTGGAGATTTGGGGAGGACAGGGACTGCCAGGTATGGATCCCAAATGCCTGTAGAGCCTATCTTGCTATAGCATTCCATTTTCCTGCACGAAAATTATCTCTGTGAGTTCTGGAGGAACGAGAAATGCACCGGTAGGTTTCCCAGGTTCCCCTGAGTGCGAGCCAGGCATTCATGAGGACCAAGACAGAAACTACCCTCAAAGAAATACAGTTTCATGGTCTGGTGATATGGCAAGAATATATATATATATATAAAAAGCTGAATGAAAGTGCTTTGAACTTGATAAGGAATGCTCAAGTGGGAGGGAAAAGAGAAGCCAGAACCCCCCCCCCCCCCAAAAAAAAAAAGAGATGGATTTGCGTCACACAGAGGGATTGTTGTTTGGAAAAGGAAATGAAATTCCAGAGGAGTCCAAGTGAGATTAGCTGAGATAGCAAAGAGATAGGGGTCATTCATATATTTAGCCTCAGTATCGCCTGTGAACACAGAGAACATACGGGTGAAGAAGAGTTGCTTATCTCTCAGAAGCTGAGAATAATAAACAGAGCCCTGTAGCTCCTTTTACCACCTGTACAGAGCAGAGAGGACATAGGAGCTGGCTGCCTCCTTTGCGGGCCTGTGGCGCGTTTGGGGGGGAGGGGTGCCCCTGTTTTTCCATAGCAGAGATCATCTAGATAAAGAAAACATCTCTTAAAGACCATGTTAAGGGACTGCCAGATACTTCCAGTCCTCTTATGACCTTGAGTGAGACTTCTTTGGGTAAATGGCTAAAGGTATCTCAACAAAGATATGATTGATTTCACAAGAACGTATTAGAAAGAAAGGCACACCTTCCAGTTCCTCTCTATGCAAGGTAACCTTTGTCCTGTAGCTCCACTACTCAAAGGGGCTTACATCCGCACAGATCTAATTAGGATCGGCAACTCCAGGTTGGGAGTGCCCCTGGATAATTGAGTGGAAAATCCCTAAGGGATGGGTAGGGTGAGATCCCAATGGGAGTAAAGGCCACACACCCCCACCTCTAAGCAGTCATATTTCTCAGGGGGGAATTGGATCTGTGGACCTTTCCCTCACTCACCGCTTAAGCTGCGACTCAATCTCCCGAGGTCAGCGGAACGGGTCAACCTGTACTTCACTACAGGAAGCGACACCAACACAGCCGCCTCGGGACTCTGTTGCTGTTTCCAGTGCCTCTCGGCTGGAAACACGGGCGCTTGCTCAAAGCAAGCTTTTGATGACCCCTGCATGGCGCTGCAGCAGGCAGTGGGGAAGCCTGGGAACACACGCCGGCCTTAAAAAAGGTCCCTGGACCAGACCAGAAACCACGCTGATCATTTTTGGGTGGCAAGTGGGGAACGCCCATGGTGGGCTGGAGACCGGGCTGTAATTGGGGAGACTCTGCAGGTCTTGCTCAGGTAGGTGGCAATTCTTGTATCAGGACCCCAAAACAAGGGCAGCATGAGGCAGCAACAGGCAGGTTACTGAGTTTATTGATGGCTGATCAATGAAGCATTCTTACATTAGTGCAATTTGTTGCTCTCTGAATCTGCCCTGGTTCCTAAATTAGCCTGCGCTCCTGATGACTTCATGCTTACCTGCCTGAAAAATAGTGTTGAGAGAAGTTAAGGAGCAGCAGTGGCGCAGTGGCTAAGAGCAGTGGCTAAGAGCAGGGGCCCTCTGATCTGGAGGAACTGGGCTTTGATTCCCAGCTCACAGCTTGAGTTGTGGGAGGCTTATCTGAAGGGAATTCCAGATTAGCCTTTATACTCCCACACACCCCAGCTGGGTGACCTTTGGGCTAGTCACAGCTTTTCAGAGCTCTCTCAGTCTCCACCACCACCTCACAGGGTGTTTGTTGTGAGGGGAAGGGCAAGGGAGATTGTCAGCCCTTTGGAGTCCTCTACAGGAGAGCAGTGAGATGTAAACCAAACTCTTCTTCTTAAGTCACATCTCCTTCCCCTCATGGGCTGCTTCGCCAGCTAAGGGCTTTGTCGATGCTGCTCAATCACCCAAGTGGCTGTTGAAGTGAAAACCCTCTGCAGAGAACAGGGCAGCGTTTAAATGGAGTTTCCTGCCCCCTTCTGATTGGCTGCTCCTATGGCAACCAATGACTCACTAGAGTTCTTGTATTTATGTTAAATGGAAGTGGCATCAAGCAATACCTCAAAGTAACATAGGTGATTCTCCACCAGCCCTGTGCCCTCAGTTCCTGTCCCCTACGGTTGAGAAACTGAGGGGCAGAAGAAAAGAACGGCCAGAAAATGACCTCCAGAGGGACCCTCTAGGAATTTCCCTACTTCTACACAGTTTTTTACCATAGAAATTAAGGGAAGCTCCTAGCGTGTCACCCAGAATTGATGTCACATCCTCCAAAACTCTGTAGGCAAGATTCCGATTAGAATTATTATTATTATTATTATTATAGAGCCGCCTCTCTATCTAGAGTTTCCGTTACAGCCACCTAGAGCCATAAGGTGGAACTCTTCTCTCCACCTCAAGCCAGAGGGGAAGAAAGAGAGGCAAAGGTTCCCAATCACAGACAACAGTCTTGCTCAGAATAAAAAAGCTTAGAGGTTTATTTCCTAGAAGCCAGCACAGGTCCCAGCACTCCAAAAAATGAGAGCTGCCTCGAGGAACTGGCGAAAGGTCCAAGGGTTTTAAAGGGTCTCTGGGTACACATCAAAGCAGAGTCCACATACATTGCAAAGATTTAGGGTTGCAAATAAATTATCCCACGTCAGCCAACATTTGGGTACAATTTCCCAAACAGCGATTTCTAAACCAAGTGAATGTGAGAACAGTTTATTCATTGCATCCCTGGCTGCCCTGCTATCACCTCGTTTATGGTAACTTCTTGTAACAACAGTAAGGTCAATAGAGTTCCTGAGAAGGGGGGGCCAGGGAAGGCAGGGGACGGGCATGGTTAGACATTCCAGGTTGTTTATGGCTTTATCTCTGCATAACGAAAGGGTTATCTCCCCTAATATCTAACAGCAATTAGCCCTATAGATCGAGGCCTCTTTGTCTGGGCACTGCTACGCTGAATGGGTTAGCAGCCTCACCTATGAGCAAGGAGTGGAGATCTATATAAGTAATGCTACTATCTTGATATCCTTATAATGTATTTCTTTAAAGCATAATTTCCAGCTCTTCAGCGTTGCTCACAACTCTAGTCTCTCTCGACACTGCCCTCAAACTCCTGGAGTTTGCTGGAGGCAGTGCCAGAAATCCCAACACTCAGTGTCATGTCTGGGAACTAAATTTTTTGACACCTGCATCAGGGGAATACATTGTCATTGTTGTTATGCATGTCAGTAGCACTGGTAGCCAGCAACCACCTCTCCCTACAACTTACAGCCCTGGTGGAACTGAGGGAATGAACAATGGTGCCAAAGAAGAGCTATCGGAGTTTTCTTTCGCTCAGTCGCAGTTAAAAAGAAAAAACGGAGGGCCATCTGAAATATCGGCTGCCTTCTCTCCTCATGGAAGAACTCTACAATTCCTAAAGCCTAAAGAAAGTCTCTAAATATTCCGACCCGCCTCATCTAATTCACGCTCTCTTTTTTGAACTGTGACCATCCGGCAGATCTATACAGGTCCTATCAAAACCAGGACAAAAGAGGCTTAGAGACAGCTTCTACTCTAGAAAGGAGTCATGCTATGTTAAACTCACCTATGGCTTCGTGGTTGATGTAAGCCGGCTGTGTTGGAGATGGGTGGAGGAAGGGGAAAGTGAGGGATGTAGGCATGGAGTCTGAAATTGGAGTTGCATCGAGGAATGTTGCTACAAATTTCAAGCAGCGTAATAATGACAATAAAATGCTTATGCTTATGCTTATAAAGTTAACAGTCAATACCTTTTTCTGGTCCTAACAGGATGTAGGCATCATTCAAACCCCCCATTAATAGGACAGTGGCAATGCTTATCCTTGATGTGTCTCGAAATGTCACTGCATGCTCCTGTATTCCAGAGCGATCCTTTAATTTCCAAGGTAAAATGCTCCCCTCGCACGTAGAGTGGCGGAAATATGACCCAAACCATTACACTTACCTTTTCTTTTTAAATGCCTCATCGAAAAGGTTTTACCTTCTGTTCTTTTTCTTTCCCTTTCCTGGGGCTTGAATTGCTCTCGGCAATAAATGATACATGACCTTAAAATATCAGAGATACCCTTACTGTAGAAATTTTAGTGGAGTATTATTACGGGTCACAGTAAATTATGCAGGCATAGGTTGGTTTATGGGTTTGAATTATCTCTCTCCATCTCTGACACTAGTTCTGCTGTTCTTAGAGAGATATCTTAAGGAGGTCAATTCAGAATCCTAAGGTATATTCAGTAGGGCTTAATCCCAGAAAAGTGTTTAGGATTGCACTGTGAACACAATTGGAGCAACATCTAAGCCACATGAAAAAGTGACTGTTGGATTTCTCTAAATAAGCTAAAACAGACTTAATTTTTGGTGCTTAGGTAAAGAAATAACACACCATCCAGTAACATGAGACTGTTCCCTTGGAATCCAAATGATAGGATCTTTGTGTGGTTCCCATAAATCAGCAATGTACAGACTGACCCCCCCACAAGAACTTATGAGAGGGCCTTCTGAAACTTCCTTCCATCTCCACAATATCAGGCTCATTCCGCATATGCAGAATAATGCAGTTTCAAACTGCTTTCAGTGCTCTTTAAAGCTGTGCGGAATAGCCAAATCCACTTGCAAACAGTTGGGAAAGTGGTTTGAAAACGCATAATTTTGCGTGTGCGGAATGGGCCTCATTCTGGCAATATTGCAACCACAAATGGCAACCAAAACCATACACAATATTTCAAATGGCAGGGTCTTCACAATTGCTCTACATGCTGCTTTATTAACATAGGTCAGAGGTGGCAAACCTATGGCATTCTAGCTGCTATGGACTACAATTCACATCAGTTCTCGCCAGCATGGCCAATTGGCCATGCTGGCAGGGGCTGATGGGAATTGTAGTCCTTAACATCTGGAGTGCCAAAGGTTCACCACCACGGACATAGGTCATTCGGTTGTCAAATTGCTTTCCTAGTAATAGCATGGCGTTTTCCCCATTTCACCTTGCCTTCACCATGAGAACGGCTTATGGGTAGGGTAGCCAACCTCTAAGAGATGGCTGGAGATCTCCTGGGATTATAATTGATCTCCAGGTGGATTCTATGGCATTATCCCCAGGGAAGTCCCTCCCCTCCCTCAAACTCTGCCCTCCTCGGGTTTAACCTGGTGTTTCCAAACTCTGAGCTGGCAACCCTAGTAAGAGCCATAGCGGCCCTTTCCGCACATACAAAACTTAAGTTTTCAGAGTGCACATAAAACATACAGAAATGTTTTGGGGGATCTGTGCAGAAAGGGACACTGAGTAAAGGGGACATCCAGGTCTAGAGGCAGTAGACCTCTGAACATCAGTGCTAGGAGGCAACATCGGGGAAGGTCTTAGCTTCTATACGCTGATGGTCTTTCAAAGCAACTGATTGGACACAGTGTGAAATGAGATGCAGGAACCAAGATGGACCGCTGGCCTGATCCTGGCATGGTGTGTTATAAGGTATAGGTCTTTCTTTCTGTGTTTCTTTCTTTCTTTCTGTTTCTTTGTTTCTTTCTGTGTTTCTTTCTGTGTTTTTTTCTGTGTTTCTTTCTTTCTGTGTTTCTTTCTTTCTGTGTTTCTTTCTTTCTTTCTGTGTTTCTTTTTTTCTGTGTTTCTTTCTTTCTTTCTTTCTGGTCTGCAAATGCCTTAGCAGACCAGGTGCTTGGAAGCAGCAGAAGCAGCAGAAGGCCATTGCTTTCACATCCTGCACGTGAGCTCCCAAAGGCACCTGGTGGGCCACTGCAAGTTGCAGAGTGCTGGACTAGATGGACTCTGGTCTGATCCAGCAGGCGTGTTCTTATGTTCTTATGTTCTCTCCCTCTCTCTCTCCCTCCCTCCCTCCCTCCCTCCCTCCCTCCCTCCCTCCCTCCCTCCTTTGATATCCTTTATTTGCCTACCCTTTTCCTAGAGTTTTCATTTTTTTCCTGATTATTCTGTTTACAAACATCAATGATTCTATCCAATTATCTTTCTACATATGAGTTGGATCCTTCTGCATAATTTTGTTAATCTTTAGGGATAAACAATTAAGCTCACTGATGGGTAAAACTTGTATTAATTTACTTAAATTTATTGTTAATTAACCAACGTTTATTAAGCAAGAGTCATTTACTTAGCACTGTTCAAAATAAAACATGACCTTTCCTTGCCGGAGGGAACAGCGATCTAAAGAATATAAACAAATGCTCGGAAAGAGAAGAAAGCGTGTGAGAGCATACGTCTGCAGAATTCATATTGCCAGCAAAGTTGGAAAGACATGAATAGGTTTTTGAAAAAATGATAGGGACTGAAATGATAAGAAAAGAGAGGTTTCGCTGTAATTTGTGCTTACTGCTTTGAACATGGTGGGCTTTACTTCTGAGTAAACAGGAAATTGTATGAGAGGAATTGTATAAGATGGCTACAAAATAAGGTGACCAGAGTTTTACTATTGAAAAGTGGGGCAGCCGCTTAGACGCCGCGACGCGACGACGCGACGCGACGACGACGCGCGACGCGCCATCGCTATCGGCAAGACGACGACGCACGCGACGCATTACCACCTGCATGAGTTAATAATTGTCTTTTTCGCGTAGCCGCCCCGTCAGGAAAAGTGCGAAGTGCCCCAGAAGGCACTCATGACGGCAGCGCCAGCGCCTCCCGCGCTGCCACACCTGCCTCGGCGCTTTCCTGTTTTCCTGATGGGGCTAATCGGGCCGCCAGGGTAAAGCAGTGTGCTTTAGAACAGCAGCGTCGCTGTTAAATGCGCACTGCCTTCTGGGATGCGCCTGTTTCAGGAAGTGCCCCAGGAAGAGCAGTGCGCAGTGAAGACATGCGACCACAGTATACACGATTGCCTAATCCGGGACAACGTCCGTGCCCGGGCGGACCATGAGACACATTACTGCGAAAAGCGTGAGCGTGTCCCGCTAAAACGGAGACTGGCTGGTCACCTTTGGCTACACGCAAAAAGAAACTAATTCAGTTTCCTCTCCCTGCTCCAGTAGCCATCTTTTAAAAAACTGCTAAATGGTTTTAAGCATAGAAGTTTCAAAAAAGTTGTTGTGAGGTGAGAGGGGGGGGTAGAATGGAATGCTTCACTGATTTTATACATTCTGAAACCCTTATGTCCCTAATTTAAGTGTTCATTTTGCTTGTTTGTTCATTTTATCGGATTTTATAGGCCCCCTTCCCCGCCAGAAGAGCTCAAAGGCGGCTTTCAGGTCAAGAACTTCCAACAAGTCACCAAGACCTATTTCTTTTTCATTTTTTTTCTCTCGGGATGTCCCCTAATTCCCACCCTCTCCAATTGGCACCGCCAGACGGTGCAACCATACAAGGATAGGTGGGATCAGCAGGTTCCACGGTTCCTGAAGTCGGTTACTAATTAGAGCTGGTTATTATTGTAAAGAGGTTTACTAGTGGTGATTTTGCCACGTGATTTTGCCTTTGTTGCAGCCCCTCCGCTCAGCAGTATATCGAACTTAGAAGCAGTCTAGCAGGAGGTGCACCGGCGTCGTAGCAGGTTTCGCGCTCGCGCATTTATTTTCTGCCTAAGGACCGCATGCAGCAGTAGCCGCATCACTGCCACAGCTCCTCGCTAGGAACGCTCCGCAGCCCCGAATACACGCTTCATCTCGCCTTGCCCAGCCCCATTGGCGCTACGCCACAGGTTGAATCCCACCACCATGGGAACCTGCTACTAAAATTTTTGGATCCCACCACTGCATACAAGAATTGCCTTATAGGCTTGAGCAAAAAGGCAAAGCATTTTAGTCTATTGCATTGCATTGGGGGAGAGCATGGTCCCATTGAATGCTGGGTAGATTAAAGTTTTCTTCGAACCTGGGGGGCACCCCAGCCAGCAGGCACCACCGCGCTGATCTGGCCCTCTTCTCCTCTCTTCCTTTTACTCCAGAGTCCCAGATAGGCCTCTCCACCACCATCTTGCTTTTGGAGGAATTCAAGACAGTGGTGGGGATTCAAAAATTTTACTTTACCAGGTTCCGCCGCGGTGGGATTCAAACTGTGAAAGTAACACCAATGGGGCTGGGCGGGGCATGATGGAGTAGCGGCATTCCCTGGACGGGGCTTTCGTGGCAAGGATGCAGTCGCTGCCGCCCGGTATGGGTGGGGAATCTAATGCACGCGAGGCGTTAGGGCCGCTATGCACGCCGGGTGCACCTCCTGCTAGATCGCTTCTGCTCTTAAGGCTATTGCTGAGAGGAGGCAAAGGCGTAACTAAGGCAAAAACCACGTGGCAAAATCGCCAATTAGTAACTCCCTCTCGGCCCACACAAATAATTAGTAACCTACTCTCGGGAACCAGTGAGAACCTGCTGGATCCCACCTTTGAATTAAGACATTTGATAGCTATGGTTGGCATTGCAAAGAAGTATAAAGAAGGTCCAGGAAGTGGCATTAGATGAATTCACAAATCTCCTGAGATTTTTTTTTATTGAAACATGGTACACCTCCCTGCAGAAATGCCTGCCAGTCATTGACTGGGAGAGAATCTCCAGGGAGTTCTCCCATTTGTTGTCCTGGAAACCGACACACAGGGCATGTAGAGGCCAGGCAAGGAAGAAGACAGCTAGTCCTGCTTCAGCAATGCAGGAGGGGTGGGCTTTAAGCAGCCCTTCCAGATCCAATCTGAGAACAAACAGGCAGCAAAGGTTAGTAAGGTGGAAGAGAAGGAGGATGGCTTGGGGGAAAAACATTTTTCAAGCTAGTGTAAAAGGATGAGATCAGGATAGACTGAGCTATCCAGATCAGGGGTCATCTGTATTACTTCCCGCTACATATCAAAAAATTGCTAATCCTTAGTCCATCCTGTTTTCTTTCCTGCATTTGGTTGGCTGATCCAGATCCTGGGAAACCTGGGAAAGGACTGGGAAAGGACTGGGCTCCCCATACTTTCCAGGCCACCACTTGACCTCCCACTAGTGTTCTGTGTTCCACGGGCCAAGGCTGATGGGTGGCAGCCAAGGAACAGGGCATTTCCCGTGGTGGCACCTCACATCCAGAATGCATTTGCCCTTTGAAGTTTGCCTGGCACCTACTTGCTGCCTTTACAGTAGTGCAGTGGCATAGCACCAACGGGGAAGGGGGGCATGATGCCCTGGGCGAAGCAGCGGCGGAGGTGTGGCTGGACCTTGGAGGGGGCGTGGCCAGGGCGTTCTGGGGTGGGGCAAGGATTTGGTGGCGAGGGGCACAGTTTCCCTTGTTCTGCCTCCTCTGAGCTAGTGCTGTCCATTTGTAGCTAGTATGATATCTAGAGGTTTGCAACCTCAAGGTGGAAACTGGAGAGTTTCTGAAACTATCCAAACTACAGGGACCCTGGCTGCTTTGGGAGGTGGAGTCTGTGACATTATGACATTATGCTCGGCTGAGGTCCCTCCCTTCCCCGTAATCCCCGCCCCAGGCTCCACCTCCCCACATCTCGGGCTATTTCCCCACCCAGAGTTGGGACTGACATGCTCCTTTAGAGCTTCGCTGCATACTGGGGCTGCAGATATAGTTAAAATGTGGGGAACCCAACTGACGGCCTGTTTCAAAGTCTGAGATACATTAATCTCCTCTGTATCCCCAGTATAATTTCTTCCATCAGTGGTAAAAGCCGACCTGCATTTGAAGGCCGACGACCCTCTTCCAGAGTGTCGTGTAAACCATGAAGAAGAAGAAGAAGAAGAAGAAGAAGAAGAAGAAGAAGAAGAAGAAGAAGAAGAAGAAGAAGAAGAAGAAGAGGAGGAGGAGGAGGAGGAGGAGGAGGAGGAGGAGGTTGGATTTATATCCCCCCTTTCTCTCCTGCAGGAGACTCAAAGGGGCTGACAATCTCTTTGCCCTTCCCCACTCACAACAAACACCCTGTGAGGTAGGTGGGGCTGAGAGAGCTCCGAGAGAATCCATGATCAGGCCCAAGGTCCACCCAGCCCTGGCGGTGTGTGGGAGTGCACAGGCTAATCTGAATTCCCCAGATAAGCCTCCACAGCTTCAGGGCGGCAGAGCTGGGAATCAAACCCGGTTCCTCCAGATTAGATACACGAGCTCTTAACCTCCTACGCCACTGCTGCTCCTTTAAGGTAGTAAATCCACTACAATCACCATTCTTTTAAGCGTAGTGTAAATCCACTGGCTACAAAGGGGGGAAATGAAAAGATCAGAGAAAAACTGATTTTTTGATTAGGCCTCCTCAAAGAGAAACAATAATTCGCTCCATTTATTTAAAATAAGTCTTCAGCTTTCTCGATTTCAGCTTCCGCACCTCCAGAGAACGTTTCGCCCGCAGTGTTGAACGCCTTGACGAAGAGCTAATAATCAAAAAATCCACTGATGTATATACAGTCCTTGAAGGGGGAAAATGTTCGCTTTGTTTATCTCCGACGTGCCTCCTTCCCTACAGCTGCCACGAAATATTTCCATGACACATTTTCATCGTTTGCAGTTGAAAAAACAGTGCTGTTAAACAACATGCATACGGGCTTTGTCAATTCTATATGTTACCTTTCAAGTCTGCCTTGCAATGTTAAGGGTAAGAGTCGGTGAAGCTTACATGGAAATACATAACAATGGACGCTCTCCTCTCCAGCTGTGTGTATAACTCCCATTAAGAGTGGCACCTGATGACTGCGACTGAAGCCCAAATATCGGGTGGTGATTAGAAGTTATTACTTCATCCGACAGCTGCTCAGAAATAACGCAACTGGGTCAATCATCTCCATTCAGTACCTGATGCCCATATTAGAAAAATTACCACCTCCACAGCTGCCATTAATTGCCAGCATCTTTGGCAGACTCACTGTGGTGCCCAAGGTTTTATGGGGACCAGCGGAGCCTGCTTTGGAAAGGCCGTGGTCTCTTCCCCTTCCAAACCCGGGGCCTTGTCAGAATCTTTTCAGGGAATTTGGACTTGGGTGCTGTGTTGTATCAGAATATGTTATTTTCTCGCAACATGCTGGCCAGACGGTATTGAGACCATCTGTGGCTAGCATCTTCGGATCTGATGTTAGGGAGAAAGCAGGGAGTATAGTCTGTTGGAGTGTCCAGGGTGGGTGAAAGAGCATTGTCTGTGGTAACAAAGTGGTCAGCAAGGTCCAATTAGAATACAGGGCATCTGAATAGCGCATGAGAGTATCAATGAAGTCCTATAGCATGGAGTGACAATGCTTAGATATATGTCACTGGTGGAGCATCTGAACAGAAGTATCCTGGCGTTTCAGTTTCTTTAGTCTATGGTCATCCCCTTTGTTTGTGTTGAGCTGGTTGAAAGAAATTGCCCTGACTCTTGGTATTTTTCAACACTGGCAGCTGCCTCTGTTTCATTTTCATTGAAAATGCTTGTCAAGACAAGGTGTGCTTCCAACCCAGCCCACAATGTGCATTTATTCATAGACAAAAGGAAACAAAGCACAAGCATACTCTATTCCAGATGCTCTTCACCAGTGACCCTGCTTATTCGCATTGCTGTCACTCCCATGCTATAGACTTCATTGTTACTCATACTTCCTATTCAGATGCCCTCAACAATTGACCTGCTGCCTTCTTTGTTACTCATTACAGACAATGTTTCTTCACTCCACCCTGGACACGCCAACAGATATATATACTCCACTTGCTTTCCCAACATCAGATCCTCTGAAGATGCCAGCCACAGATGCAGGCGAAACGTCAGGAGAGAATGCTGCTAGAACACGGCCATACAGCCCGGAAACTACACAGCACCCAAGTGATTCCCGCCATGGTGCCTTCGACAATATTTATTTATTTATTTATTTATTTATTTATTTATATATTTATTTATTTAATTAAGTTTCTATACCGCCTTTCCCTGTTGGCTCAATACAAGTTTCTGGATTCAGTTTTCACGGCAATGGCTTAGCTTTGCCACCAAACACGCTCTTTTATTTGGTCTCGACAGAGTGGTGGATTCATATAACCAAGAAGTTGTGCTATCTAGCTGTAACCTTGGATGATCTCCTTCTCATGACTGGCAAGTAATGAGATATACTGTCCCATAAAGCAAAGACTCTTTGAGCAGGACTAAATGGTGAAACTGACCTGCACAAGCAAACAAAACCTGTTCTCCAATCCATCTGCATATTTTGCCTCGCTTTTCCACTCCTGCTCACTATCTACATCTTCTACATGAGCCTCCTCCACTCTGAGACGCGCTATCACCTTAGCCAGATGCAATGTTCTTCCTTCTACCAGACGAGATACAACAGAGAGCACCATCTTCCATCCTCTTCTGGTAGATCTTGCACCCGCAACTCTGGTCTTGAAGAAACCGGCCCATCGTTCTCTATTATATTGCTCCCTTTATATGCTGAAGAGCCGGAAAGACCACTTCTAATCCCCTCTCTCAGCTGATCTAGGCAACGCTACAGATGCTGTCAAAACTTTGTTCTTGTTAGACAGCAACTCAACTGTAACCATAGAACAAACTGCTAGATTCTTGTGTGTTGAACGTTCTCAAATGCTTAGCAGACTCCAATCCCACCAGTGGCTTAATATTCCAGCTCTCATGATGCTTCTTGTTTTTTTTTAAACTTTTTTACCAGCCAATTTTTTAATTTCCCATTGTATAATTTATATATATGCCATTAATGGTTTCATCATCATCATCATCATCATCATCAATATCATCAATACTACCATCATCATCAATATCATCATCATCATCATCATCATCATCATCATCAT
>NC_059429.1:135950852-135976327 GCF_021028975.2 Sphaerodactylus townsendi | reverse complement strand
CCCCCCTCGGCTTATACACGAGTCCTGCTTACCAGCCGGCTCTTCAGGCCTCTGCCCAGGCTGGGGGTGTGTGGCCGGAACGACCTCTCTGCGGCTGCAGCAGCCGCTTGTTGCTCCCTCCACCTCCCTGCTGGGTTTGAGGAAGCCCAGGCAGCCAGAGGTGGAGGGAGCTCCTTATTTGGGCAATGACATCAGGGGGAGTCACTGCCCAAATAAGGAGCTCCCTCTGCCTCCCGGCTTCCCACCTTTGGCTTATACAGGAGTCAATCGGTGTCCCCAGGTTTTGCTAGTAAAATTAGGTGCCTTGGCTTATACACGAGGCGGCTTATACACGAGTTTATAAGGTAACTACTGAGAACTTTCAACAATTCCTGAATGCAGTCACTGGGGTCGCTCGCACTAACCAAATGACTCAGGACAGCTGAGTGTTGTCTATTTCATATCTACAGTTAAATGAACCCTGTCACGTGACTGGCAGAGTGACAGTTTGAGGTGGATGGTCACATTGGACTGCAGTAGAAGAGCTGGATTTGAGCTGGGTAGCATCTTCGAGACCAAGGACAGTTTCAGGATATGAGTTTTCGACAGTCAAAGCCTGAAAGCTGGTATCTGACGAAGGAAGCTTTGACGAGGGTGTTGTGGGTTTTCCGGGTTGTATGGCCTTGTTCCAGTGGGATTTTCTCCTGATGCTTCGCCTGCATTCAGAGGAAGATGCCAGCCACAGATGCAGGCGAAATGTCAAGAAAAAATGCCACTGGAACACTGCCATACAACCTGGAAAACCCACAACACCCTAGTGCATAGGTGTCAAATTCGCGGCCCTCCAGATGTTATGGACTACAGTTCCCACAATCCCCTGCCAGCATCATGCTGGCAGGGGATGATGGGAACTGTAGTCCATAACATCTGGAGGGCTGCGAATTTGACACCTGTGCCCTAGTGATTCTGGCTGTGAAAGTCTTCGACGATACACTGAAGCTCTGAAGCTTTTGACTTATACCCTGAACATGTTGTTGGTTTCCTGAGTGCTACTGGACTGAAATCCAGCTGCAACAGAGCGATAGTGGTTACAAGGATGAACACCAAGTTTGGAATCTAACACTGCTTTGAGCTGAAGGGGGAGAAAAGCTGAGGCAAACACAAGCAGCAGTGAAACAATCTCGCAAGAAAACACTGGCCAGAGCCTGGAAACAGGTCCCAAGCTCAGCTTCCGCCACACTGGAAGCCACAAGCGGACAACGAATTGTTTTAAGCTGGATGAGCGACACAAGACTAGCAGCGCTGTCTCCAGGCAGTTCCTCGAAGCAGCGACGTTCCAGAATTCAAATGCCGTTTCCCAGGACGGTAAAATGCAGAAATGACTCGCAGGTGTGTGGAGGATGGCGTAAGAGAAAGACTGTGCAACAATTTCTGGGCAGGGCAGTAATGGGAGATGCAACTGAGGTATTTGAAAATACTGAAGAACGAGGAGGAGCTCGAACGCTCTCCCCTTTACCCAGCACAAGGCACATGTTGAAGTCAGAAAGGCAACTTCAGGTAGTACAGCCTGCGGAACTCACGGCCGCAGGCCACTGTTGAGGTAAATATTATTGTGATACGAAACAACACACAGTTAGAAGGTGGTTAGCTAAGCTAGGCCTACACAGCCCGTCCCTCCAGGGGGAATTCGGGACACAAAACAATCACAATACTGAAAGGAGATGGCTGGAAACTCAAAGCAAACTGGAATGAGCAGAAAAAAGCTTTGGGTGGGTCTGCCCAAACAGGACGGGGTCCAGAGGACCCGTGATTGATCTGCAGAACTGACGTGCAGAGGTAGCTTCCAGTCTTGGATGGGAGGAGAACTCCGACAGGTTTCTCCGGCTTTGCCCATCCTGTGGGTTGAGGTATGAAGAGGCGCAAGTCCAGAGCTTGCAGAGGGCGCCTGAAATGCAACGTGGGTATAGCAGCCCCAGACGAGGCGACGAAGTGCGGTTTCCAGCAGAGCAAGAAAGCGTGGAGCCCACGTCATGAGGTACTTGTAGTGACACAGGACAGGCAGACGGAAGAATTCGGGCGAGGGGCTGAAGAAGAAACTCTTGCAAGGACAAGAGATGAAGATCCTACACGGAACAGAGAGAGAGAAAAAGGAAGGCAGGAAGGCAGGAAGGCAGGCAGGCAGGCAGGAAGGAAGGCAGGAAGGCAGGAAGGCAGGAAGGAAGGAAGGAAGGAAGGAAGGAAGGAAGGAAGGAAGGAAGGAAGGAAGGAAGGAAGGAAGGAAGGAAGGAAGGAAGGAAGGAAGGAAGGAAGGAAGGAAGGAAGGAAGGAAGGAAGGAAGGAATCCCCCCACAATTTCATCCAGGGGAAACAGAGTCAGAAGGATTAGAATGGGCAAAGCCAATCCCCCACAGATCCTCTTCACAACAGACCCTGGCTAGGAAGGCCAAACACACTGGAACCAGCTCTGGTCCCAGCCAAAGAGGAATGCCAGGCAGTCCCGGAAGTCTCTGCTCCTCCCCATGCTCCGATTTCCAGCCCTGATGCCTCATTTTTCTGCATAAAACGGCACAGAGCTATCTGCAACAGACTCGGGCATTGCAAGGAAACGCTGGAAAGTGCAGACACGACCATCTCGGGTTAAATGTGCTAGCCGAGAACATTTCCTCAGGCTCCCTTGGGGCTCAGTGGCATGCGCTGGGGAGGCTGAGTCACACCAGCGGCAGAACCACTCCCACACCAGGTCCAGTGGGCAGGGTTTGTCAGAGCAGCAGTGGTTATAACAAAGCAAGGCCTAGT
This sequence comes from Sphaerodactylus townsendi, assembly GCF_021028975.2. Classification (NCBI taxonomy): domain Eukaryota; kingdom Metazoa; phylum Chordata; class Lepidosauria; order Squamata; family Sphaerodactylidae; genus Sphaerodactylus; species Sphaerodactylus townsendi. Next base: position 135,973,552 of record NC_059429.1, on the reverse strand, counting down.
GGTTTCCTCCAGCAAATAATACCCTATAGGCACATGGAAGCTAGGACCAAGCAACCTTCTCAGAGGGACTTGTGCCCAGCTTCTTTGCGGCTGTGCTGCCACGCAGTCCTGTTGACGCAAGAGACAGCCTGCTGTTGAGAGCTTTCATGGCCAGACTCAACGGGCTGTTGTGGGTTTTCCAAGCTGCGTGGCCGTGGTCCGGTCGTTTCTGTTCCTAACGTGGGGAAAATGTTTGTCACGAAAACGACCAGACCACAGCCACGCAGCCTGGAAAACCCACAACAGTCAGCATAAGAAAGTCTTAGTTATGCCGATTACCAGGACAGCAGAATGGCAGACCCCACCAACAGATAAGGTGGGAACAAGCCCCAGTCAGCCAAGCTATGATATGTCATAAGAGCAGACCAGCCCTTGGCCACTCCGCACTGCCTACTTATCTCTTCCTACCCATAATACTCCAGGAAACGCTGCTTTTGCATACACAAGAGCAAGCGGGATTTGTTAAGTCGCAGGCCCGTCTGGCCTGCACTGAGATGAACAGAAAATATTCACAGGGCAGTCGGATGAACGGGCCACAGCAGAGGCAATCTAAAGTCAGTTTATTTCCCCACAGGGGAAGAAATGGAAGTAGAAGTGAAATGAAATCAGCGCCGCCCGACTTCATTGTGTAAACAGCGATCAGGTACACCGGAAACAGGGACTGCTTCGTGTTCTCGGTGCTTCTCGATTTGTAATGGTGGAGGAAAGAGAACCCAGGTTTGGCAGAAACGGGAGTCTTAACGACAACAGGAAAAACACAACACGGTGCCTGAGCTGCATGCCATAGAGCCAGCGACTTGGGTACAGTCGGCGGAGGGGGTGAAAGGTGTCAGCAAGGCAAGAGAGACTCTGTCTGGGGAATTGAGACACAGGCGCCGAAGTGACCGGCCCGGACTAGGGACAGACCGGGATCCCATCTCCTCCTGCAGCAGGAGGGCCCCTGCGAAGGTTGGCACAAAGTGTGGCTCTTGGTTCGAAGGACACATTAGAAAAATACCTGAAATTCTAACTGCTGCTGTCTACTCGCTGTCCGGGACCGGGGCACACACCGGAGGGCGTGCAACAGTTCCGGTCCACCAGCACTCTTCCCTCCAGCTTTTCCCAGCCTGAGGTAGGAAAGGCATCTGGGCACCTCGGCCGTACCCTGTCCACATGCCCAGGGAAGCTCCGCCCCTTCTCACTGGAACGCTTGGTGAAAGCGAGGCAAGGTGGTCGTGCCCAAGCCGGGAGAGAACATGGAGGGCAACGAATGGAGGGCCCCGAAGCCGAGGGAGGCGGCGGCTCCCGGCGACTCTTGGGGTGGCAAGGAGGCGAGAAGCGACTGGGTGTCTCCCTGTGAATAGCCCATGACCAGCCCCCCGGAGGACACCGGCGGGGCACATGACGGAAGGTTCAAGGGGAGGAAGCCCAGGAGGTGAGAGAAATCCATGTTAGCAGCACAGAGGGCCTCGGAAAGCAGAGCAGGGCTCTTCGAGAGCAACGCGTCCTCCAGGAGGGCTGGCTGCGGAGAAGACGGCAGGGGCTCGCCGGAACCGAGAGAAAGGCCCCCGGGGAGCTCTGCCAGACAACTGTCCACTTCTACTTTGGGGAGCTTGTCAGGCAAATATGAGGTAGATCCAAGCTGGTACTTGGGAGGAGGCTGTGACGGGGAGGACGACGGTTCCAGGGGGTAGCTCATTCCCATGGGCAAAGAGTTGGGGACCAACGACTGGGGCATCCCTGAGCTGGGCATGGCGGGGACGTGTGCCCCGTACATGCCCATGGGCAGCATCCCGGGGAAACTCTTACTGCTCATCATGTCCCGGGACGCCATGCACAAGACAGGGCTCAGCTCCTCCTTCACCGACACAGCCGAGTTGCAGCTGAGCAGCCCCATCATGTCCACCGGCTCCGTCTTGATCTTCAGCAGTTCTTGGGAATGGCTCTTCTTCATGTGTCTGGTGAGGTGGTCTTTCCGGCCGAAGCGCTGAGCGCAGTATTGGCACAAGAAGTCCTTCCGGCCGGTGTGAACCACCAGGTGCCTGCGCACGTCCTTCCGGGTGTAGAAGCGCCGGTCGCAGTGGTCGCAAGGGTGTTTCTTCTCCTTCACGCTGCCCGATGGCCTGCGGGAGTGGGCCTTCAGGTGCTCCAGGAGGACCTGGGTGCTCTCGAACATCTGCAGGCACACCTTGCAGCTGAGGTCGCCGCTGGCCGCGGCGTGCATGGCGAGGTGGCGCCGGTAGCCGAGCTTGGTGTTGTAGTTCTTCCCGCACTCCGGGCAATGGAGGGCCTCTTTGTTCGGGTCGTGCGTCTGAAGGTGGTTGCGGAGGTGGTCCTTGCGGTGGAACATCTTCTCACAGTACATGCATTGGTGGGGCTTCTGAGCAGAGTGGGTGGCCAGGTGCCTTGCGAGGGAAAAGAGGCAGAGGTTACAAGGGCCTCACCTGCCCTTAAATGCCAGATCCCAAAACTGGTTATTTTCTGCCCCAGCAAGCAGGTCCTAGTCTTTGGGACCGCCTTACCCCATATGTCCCTACACGGCCTCTGCGTTCGGCAGAGGCCAATTTACTGGTGGTTCCCGGCCCCTCAATGACATGGCTGCCCTCCACCCAGGCCAGGGCTTTTACAGCCCTGGCCCCTGCCTGGTGGAACACTCTTCCTCCAACTGTCCGGGCCCTGCGGGATCTTGGAGAGTTCCGCAGGGCCTGTAAGACCGAGTTGTTCCACCGGGCTTTTGGGGAGGCCAGCCATTGATGGTGAGTGCCCTCTTTGCCTCTCCCTTTTTAACATTGTGGGAGCTGTGACACCTGGATCTACCGTCCCCCTCTCTGGGAGGGGTTTTATTGATAGTTTTAATACTGGACGCCGAGTGGTTTCTGCAGAATGCTGTAATTTTATGCTTTTAATGATGTTATTTATATTAATTATTTATTGCTTATGTAATATTAATTTGTTGTTCACCGCCCAGAGCCCTCAGGGGATAGGGCGGTATATAAACATAATAATAAATAAATAAATAAAAATAATACAGGGCAAGGCATTTTAGATGGTGGGATCAGAGGGAACCAGAAGAAGAAGAGTTGGATTTATATCCCCCCTTTCTCTCCTGTAAGGAGACTCAAAGGGGCTTACAATCTCCTTTCCCTTCCCCCCCAACAAACACTCTGTTGGGGGTGGGGCTGAAAGCGCTCCGAAGAACTGTGACTAGACCAAGGTCACCCAGCTGGCATGTGTTGGAAGTGCACATGCTAATCTGGTTTCCCAGATAAGCCTCCACAGCTCAAGTGGCAGAGCGGGGAATCAAACCCGGTTCTCTAGATTAGAGTGCACCTGCTGTTAACCACTACACCACGCTGGCTCTTGTTCATCCCCTCTCCCGCAACAACCTACACTTCAGATCAGGGGTTTCTAGCCTTTTTTGAGCCTGCAGGCAGGCATCTCTGGAAATGTGAAATCTGACCGGGGTGGGGGTTAGGCACAACCACAGAATGAAACATCAGGGAGTGAGAATATAAAGGGGACTTTGGATTTATAGACTGCCTTTCTCTCCTGTAAGGAGTCTCAAAGCAGCTTCTTACTAGTTCTTTCCCTTCCTCTTCCCACAACAGAGCGAAGCAGGTGGGGTTGAGAGAGTTCTGAGAGAACTGTGACTAGCCCAAGGTCACCCAGCAGGCTTCATGTGGAGGAGTGGGGAAAGCAATCCAATTTACCAGGTATGAGTCCACTGCTCAAGTGGAGGAGTGGGGAATCAAAGAGGGTTCTCCAGATTATAGTTCACCGCTCTTAACCACTACAGCATGCTGGCTCTCTGATTGTAGCTGTTCAGCATTTCAGCCAGAATGTCTGTTTAACTGGTTGCATTTTAAACTGAACACATTGTTCAAAAACATTTTCTAATATAAACAGAAGTATACATATTGAACTAGCTAAGAAACACTCATCTCGTGGTATCCGGAAAACCTCCAATGAAGGAGGGGGAGGGAGGATGTATACCCCACCTTTCTCTCCTGAAAGGAGACTCAAGGTGGCTTACAAACTCCTTTCCCTTCCTCTCCCCACAACAGACACCTTGTGAGGCAGGTGGGCTGAGTGAGTTCCGAGAGAACTGTGACTAGCCTAAGGTCACCCGGCAGGAATGAAGGAGTGCGGAAACACATCTGCTTATCACGTTATTGATAGTGTTTGTTTCAGCCTTTTCCTGACACTGATGGATTTCATGATTACTAGGAGAAAGCTCACAGTCTGAACCCAGATATATGTACACAGAATCAAGCCCCAATGTTCTCACCTGGATGGCCCAGTCTAGCCCAATCTTGTCAGATCTCAGCTGCTAGGTAGCGGCGGCCTGGTTAGTAATTGGATGGGAGACCACCAAGGAGGAGTAGTAGTAGTTTGGATTTATACCCCACCTTTCTCTCCTGTAAGGAGACTCAAGGTGGCTTACAAACTCCTTTCCCTTCCTCCCCTTACAACAGACACCTCGTGAGGCAGGTGGGCTGAGTGAGTTCGGAGAGAGCTGTGACTAGCCTAAGGTCACCCAGCAGGAATGTAGGAGAGCGGAAACATATCTGGTTCATCAGGTAAGCCTCTGCCACTCAGGTGGAGGAGTGGGGAATCAAACCCGGTTCTCCAGATTAGAATCCACCTGCTCTGAACCGCTGCAGCACACTGGCTCTCAGAACTGCTGGCCCCGCCCATTTCCTAAAGGGACGGCTGAGAGCCCCGGCTTACCTGTAGAGCTTGTACTTGGAGGCAAAGGCCTTGCCGCAGTGCAGCTGGGGGCAGCAATAGGGCCTCTGCTCCGAGGCCGCCCTCAGCTTCTCCACCCCGGGGAGGGAGACTCCCGACAGCTCATACTGGCACTTCCCTTGGCTCTCACTCTTGGGTCTGGGCACTAATTTCCAGCCGGTCTCCTCCTCCTCCTGCTTTGCATCTTGAATCCAGTTGGGGGCGCTGGTGAAGAATGCAGTCATGGCAGGCCTAGTGGAGGAGGGCCGCTCGAAGGAGAACGCCTGCCTGTGGGCATCTCATGGGTACAGTCATATCGGCCAGTCCTTTCCAAAAGCTTCAACAGCAAGCAGCCTCTGCCTGAAAGGGCGGAACGGAAAGCAAACGTTCAGACGGCTGCGGAAAAAGCTCCGCAACAACACAGTCCCCAATTAAGTTTCACACCCATATAAAACACAGAAAAATATTTAAATTCTCAGACCCTGGTACAGCATTTTCTCTCCAATCGTTTCCCTGTAAACGGGCAGGACTGAGAGCTGCCAGACATGTGGAGAGGAACGCTTCCACTGGCCTCCCAAGCCCAATTTTCAATCTGATTATGACTTCCAGAGGCAAAACAACAACGACAGTCACACACAACCTTGAAGTACCGAATCCTGACTGTCCCATTCTCAGTCCTTCCTTTACTGTTTACCCCCCAAATACTCTTTAACTTTAGCTGCTGTACGCTATTTCCACAGTGAAAACCAAAGTGATTGGACACCAAATCTTAACATTACCACTGCTAAAGGGAGGCATGGAATCTGACCTGAACAGTGCCTTCAATAATAGTCTTTATGGGCACAGCACCTGAGAATGCCACCTTCTCTTCATGATTTGCCTGTGGATTATGTGACTATTGATCTCATCTTACAGATGAGGAACTAAACCACTCATAAGAACATAAGAACTAGCCTGCTGGATCAGACCAGAGTCCATCTAGTCCAGCACTCTGCTACTCGCAGTGGCCCACCAGGTGCCTTTGGGAGCTCACATGCAGGATGTGAAAGCAATTGCCTTCTGCTGCTGCTGCTGCTGCTCCTGAGCACCTGGTCTGCTAAGGCATTTGCAATCTGAGATCAAGGAGGATCAAGATTGGTAGCCATAGATTGACTTCTCCTCCATAAAGATTGGTAGCCATAGATTGACTTCTTCTCCATAGATTGACTTCTCACTCCTTTGCCTTTGTCCTTGTAGCGGCTGTCATTTTCAGAAAATCGACAAGCTGGAACTGTAAGTTCTACTCTGCAAACATCTGATCTGTAGCAAATGCACTGGAACAAGAGAGCTTCCATTACAGCACGAGGTTGCAACTCTTTTATTGCAATCCCAGCCCTGTGTCCTGCATTTTGCCACTTGTCCAACTGATAAAGCTTGCTTCTGAAGCCAGTTCAAGAGGAATTCCCTTCCTGCATTCTCTGCTGAAGGAATGCCAATAGTTCTTTTTCCCCGAAAGATTTTTCCACTAGCACATCCACCCAGGAACTTGGCAATCTGACAGGGCAGGCTGCCACCCAGCTGGGCCGAGAGTTTCATCCAAGTAGTTCAAGAGGACAATGGGCACACAGCCACCACACTAATTCTCCTCTCGTGCCTCAGCATGTTCCAACTCAAGCTCTTGACAGGAGCGGCTGAAACATTCTTTTTTTTTCTAAAAAAATAAAATAAAAGCACTAGGTATACAGTAGTTCTATTGCTCCCCAACCTCACTGCTGGAAAAGCACAGAACTCTAGACACAGGCACACGGCTGCAACCCTTCAGCCACCATGAAGCAATCTGCTTTGCTTCAGTTCTGTTTTTTTAAACTTCTGGCTGGTTCTGTAACTCCAATCCTATTGCACTGTTTACTGAATGTCCCATGACTGTGAAATCTGCCTGGAGTATAATGGAAAAAGGCAGATTATAACTTCTGCATCATTTAACTTGCCATATCAACACTTATGTTTTGCTTAAGTTCTTTTTTCTTCTGACTTCTGGTTGGTTCTACAACCCCAATTCTATTGCACTGTTCGCTGAGTGTCCGATGACTCATTCCGTGAAATCTGCCTGGAGTATAATGGAAAAAGGCAGGATATGTTCTGCATCATTTAATGTGCCATATCAACAATTATGCTTTGCTTCAGTTGTGTTTTTTAATTTCTGGTTAGTTCAGCAACCCTAATCCTGGTATTAACCTGGAAAGCCCTAAATTGCTTCAGTCTTTGGTACTTGAGAAAAGAAGAAGAGTTTGGATTTGTATCCCACCTTTCTCTCCTGTAAGGAGACTCAAAGGGGCTTACAAACTCCTTTCCCTCTCTCCCCCACAACAAAAACCCTTTGAGGTAGGTGGGGCTGAGAGAGTTCTGAGAGAACTGTGACTAGCCCAAGGTCACCCAGCTGGCGTGTGTTGGAATGTAGTTCCCCAGATAAGTCTCCACAACCCAAGTGGCTGAGTGGGGAATCAAATCCGGTTCTCGGGATTAGAGTGCACCTGTTCTTAACCACTACACCACGTTGGTGTATCTGCCTATATCAGTGGTGGCGAACCTTTGGCACTCCAGATGTTATGGACTACAATTCCCATCAGCCCCTGCCAGCATGGCCAATTGGCCATGCTGGCAGGGGCTGATGTAAATCTGTAGTCCATAACATCTGAAAGTGCCAAAGGTTCACCACCACGGGCCTATATATTCCCGTACCCATATGTTCTGAATGGAAACGCATGCGTCTCGAAGAGCGTGTCAAAAAATGACCGGAAAAATTATAGAAGACACGACGTATGCAGCTAAAGTAGCATTCAATGTACTACCTTCTTATATTTCTAATCATACATAAAATACAAGTGCAACAACGCTTATTTGTATTTCTATTCTGTCTTCTGCGTTTGAAGGAGCCGCTGATTTTCTCACGCGTGCTGAAACAGTTCACTCTCATGTTATCGCACACTCAAAACAGTCCAACGAGTTAAACCTGCTCTTCATATATATAGTATTCAAAGCCCGTCATAGGATATTAACCTGACATTTACAAAGCTCTCTATTCGTTAAGAGTACGTTGTTCTTCTGGATACGCGGCTGAAATCTTACGTGAGCTCCTGCTGGAGTCTGTTTAAAGGAAGTTTGTTGCAATGCGTTATTCAGCAAGCAAAAAGTTCAGCAAGCAGAAGCTAGTCGCCAGTATTCAAAGCTTTTCGGCTGCCTTCTTCAGTGCTCCGCATTTCGTTTATTATCCATACTCTCTTCCATTAAGAGAGTAACAAGACGGTTCTGCATATGTATCAAGGGATAATGGCAAAATACGGAGCACTGAAGAAGGCATCTTAAAGCTTTGAAGTTACGCGACTAGCTTCTGCTTGCTGAACTTTTTGCTTGCTGAATTTTTTTCTCCTCACATTGCAACAAGGCTCCTTTTAAATGGACTCCAGCAGGAGCTCACGCAAGATTTCAGCCACGTATCCAGAATAACAACATACTCTTGAAGAATAAGAACTTTGTAAATGTCAGGTTAATATCCTATGACTATGGTTTTGGATACAAATATATGAAGAGCAGGACTAATATGTTGGACTGTTTTGAGTGTGCACTAAACTGAGAGTGAACTGTTTCAGCATGCGTGAGAAAATCCCTGCGCTCCTTCCAAGGAAGTCCACTTGGAATAGAAATACAAATAAGCATTGTTGCACTTGTATTTTATGTATGATTAGAAATATAAGAGGGTAATACATTGAATGCCACTTTAGCAGCATACGTGTGTCTTGTATAATTTTTCCGGTCCGTTTTTTGACACCCTATATATTCCTGCCCAGACCCTGAGGTTGGAGTGGGAGGAGCAGCCTGGAGGGCCTTCTCAACAGCGCCCCCTGCACAGTGGGATGCCTTTCAACCTGCCAGGTGCCTACCCTCTGGGAGTTTCGCCCCCTGGCAAAGTCCAGCCTCTTCACCTGGGCTTCTGGCTGATTCCCCGGATTGGGATGGAGGAGGGTGGCACTGAGGTATTCTGTAAACTTTGGGAGTGGTTAAGGTGGTAGTTTTAGAACTTGGAATGTTTTTTGGTTTAGGATTGTTTTTATAGTGGTACTGAATGGGATCTTATCATGGGTTAGTTGCAACCTGCCCCGGGGCTATTTCAAAGGCAGGGAATATACTGAAATAATAATGATTTTTGCCCCCAGGACTAATACCATAGCTGAATTAACTGGATATTGCTGAAATGTGTAACATTTTTAGCTGTTTGTATCTATGTTGTAAGATACCCCCAGCGCGGAAGGAGAGGCCAACTAAATTAAACTGAATAACCATAATATAATAATAGTAATCCTTAAGTAATACTGAATGTCCCGTCCTGTTGACTGCACTGATTCACTCTGAGAGCCAGCGTGGTATAGTGGTTAAGAGCAGGTGCACTCTAATCTGGAGAACCGGGTTTGACTCTCCGCTCTGCCACTTGAGCTGCGGAGGCTTATCTGGGGAACCAGATTAGCTTGTGGACTCCAACACACGCCAGCTGGGTGACCTTGGGCTAGTTCTCTCAGAACTCTCTCAGCCCCGCCTGCCTCACAAGGTGTCTCTTGTGGGGAGAGGAAGGGAAAGGAGGTTGTCAGCCTCTTTGAGTCTCCTTGCAGGTATAAATCCAGACTCTTCTTCTTCTTCTTCTGTGTAATCCGCCTTGAGTCCAAATGGAAAAGATGGGCGACAAATAACTTAAGTCAATAATTCATCCCCCAATGAGGTCGCAGCCAGGACCCCACAAACTCTCCAGGGATTCCCCAAACGGGAGTTGGGAACCCAGGCCGGGGACATGCGGTTGATATTTGGGGTGGGGAAGTGTTGCTGGTGCCATCCTCCCGCCGGGGTCCCTTCTCAGCTAGCCCCCCCGCGCACGCGCATTCCGCCACTTGCCCCCCTCCTCTCTCACCGCTCCCCTCGGGGGTCTCGTCCCGGCACCCTCAGACACGCGAGGCGGAGGAATCCCCGCTGGGGTCCGCGGCGTAGGGGACGGCGTCGGACACCCCATGGCCGTCGGCGGCGCTGGCGAAGGGGAGCCGCGCGAGGAGAGGCAGCGGCGGAGGCCGAGTCCCCTCAGCCGTCCCGGTCCGAGTCTCGCTCGCGCCCCTGCAGGCCTCCATGGCGCCACATCCGGTCCGCGCCGGAAGTCGCCCGGGCCTACCCGCCGCTGGCGCCAGCGCTGCCTTTCGCCCGCGCGCGGGGCATGCCGGGAGGGTGGCCGGTTGCCATAGAAACGGGGCCTGGCCGGCCTGGTTCGGAAATCGAAAATCCGGCGCCTTTCCTGGGGGAAGCCTGGCGGGGCCCGAGAGCGGGATGAGCCTCTTCTCCGGGCTGCTGCCGCCCCTTCTTCTCCTGGCCCTGCTCCGGCCGAGCAGCGGAGGCGGAGGCGGCTGGGACCCGGCGGGATACCTGCTCTATTGCCCCTGCATGGGTGAGGCGCGAGTTCGAGCCCCCGTCTCCCGCCCCGGGACTCCAGTCGCTTCTCTCCCCTCCGGCTCTCTCTGCTCGGGACTCCTGGGTAGAGGAGGCCGCGCTGGGGAACCTGAGGTTGCCAACTCTGAGCAGGCCAATTCCTGGAGGTTTGGGGGGTGGAGCCTGGGGAGGGTCTGGTATTGGGTGGGCCTCAAGCAGGGTATGATGCCGTGGGTCCCTTCAGAGTAGCCATTTCTTCTCGGGCGGTCACTTGTAATTCTGGGGGGGTCTCCAGGTCCTACCTGGATGTTGGCAACTGCCCAATTGACCATGCCAGCAAGGGCTGATGGGAATTGTAGTCCATGAACATCTGAAGCGCCGGACACACCTGGCCTAGAGCCTGTGCTTTTTAAACCATTACTGCTATTCCCAAGGAATTGCTTACTACAGGGTCTGCTGACCCAAGATCTGCAGCAGTGGCGTAGGAGGCTAAGAGCTCGTGTATCTAATCTGGAGGAACCGGGTTTGATTCCCAGCTCTGCCGCCTGAGCTGTGGAGGCTTATCTGGGGAATTCAGACTAGCCTGGGCACTCCCACACACGCCAGCTGGGGGACCTTGGGCTAGTCACAGTTCTTCGGAGCTCTCTCAGCCCCACCTACCTCACAGGGTGTTTGTTGTGAGGGGGGAAGGGCAACGAGATTGTCAGCCCCTTTGAGTCTCCTACAGGAGAGAAAGGGGGGATATAAATCCAAACTCTTCTTCTTCTTCTCTGAAGCAGCCATTTCCTCCAGGGGAGCTCATCTGTGTCGCGTGGAGGTCTCCTAAAATTGCAGGGGATTTCCAGGCTCTGCCTGGAGGTTAGCAACCCAACTGCATTGGGGAGGCTGTGAATAGGATCTCACATTTGCCCCCTCCCTGGCATTGTCATTTGTTGAGTGTTTTGACAGCGTTTTTTCTGTCAGTGGGGTCTGAGGGTAGCTTGCACAATACAACACTACAATGCCAAGAGTGCCTGGCTTTGGTTGAATGATGGCTTCAAACTGATAAGTGGAGTGGTAACATTCAGGCCAGTCTTTATTTTTCCCTACTGCTTTTAAGACTAAGGAGCAGCAGTGGCATAGTGGTTAAGAGCAGGTGCATTCTAATCTGGAGGAACCGGGTTTGATTCCCAGCTCTGCCGCCTGAGCTGTGGAGGCTTATCTGGGGAATTCAGACTAGCCTGTGCACTCCCACACACGCCAGCTGGGTGACCTTGGGCTAGTCACAGCTTCTCGGAGCTCTCTCAGCCCCACCTACCTCACAGGGTGTTTGTTGTGAGGGGGGGAGGGCAAGGAGATTGTAAGCCCCTTTGAGTCTCCTGCAGGAGAGAAAGGGGGGATATAAATCCAAACTCCTCCTCCTCTTCTTTCTTCTTCCTTCTTCTTTCTTCTTCCTTCTTCCTCTTTTTTCTTCTTCCTTCTTCTTCTTCTTCTTCTTCTTCTTCTTCTTTTTCTTCTTCTTCTTCTTCTTCTTCTTCTTCTTCTTCGCAGAAATAATTATACCCCTTTGGGGGATGGACCCTGGCTCATTGGTGGAGCATCTGCTTTGCATGCCTATAAAGCAGTGGTTCTCAACCTTCCTAATGCCGCGGCCCTTTAATACAGTTCCTCATGTTGTGGTGACCCCCAACCCTGACATTTATCCATTTTACAGATGGGGAACACTGTTGCAGAGAGTCTTAGGCGACCCCTGTGAAAGGGCCGTTCGACCCCCAAAGGGGTCCCGACCCCCAGGTTGAGAACCACTGCTATAAAGTCTCAGGTTGAATCCCAGGTATGCCCAGTTGAAAGGACCAGGAGATAGGTGATCGGAAAGTCCTCTGCCTTAGACCCCCCCCCCCCCCCCCGAGAGCTCCTGCCAGTCTGAATAATACACAGTACTGACTGTGATGAACTGAGGGTTTAATTAAGCACAAGGTAGATTCTTGCCCCCGCGGCACCACGTGCGTGAGATTGGTCAGATTAAGGTGGTTTACAAGCCACAGGTTTATAAATAGCAGCTCACCATGGGCAAGGGAGACCGGCCTCTGGCGATTACAAGCACAAGCCATTTTTGGCATACAAAACAGGACAAAGTTTTAAAGCAAAACAAGGTTAAGAAATACAGTTAAAATTACTAATTTCCAGTATAAAATTTGCAGCAGTTTCACAAAAGAGCACATCAGAGCTGTTCAGGAGGTTGGGTATCTTTTAACACTCTTGCCACTGAGAATGTTACAAGAAAATGGAATTCGTGTATTTCATGCGTATCTTATTGTATTTAGGGCATACAAACAGAGAATGGTCGAGTGTTTCAACCGTAATCAGATCACATGAACAAACTCTTTTAGAACGTTCCATATTCTTGCATCTTCCCTCCAGCAGAGCTGATGGCAGCACATTACATCTTGCAGTAGCCGAGGCTCTCCTCTGGGTGGGATTAATCAGCAGACGAAGATATGCTGCCATAATTCCACGCTCGCATGGGATTAATAATGCAGCCGGGGAACAGATTGTCTTGGCTGCAAGAGTCAAATTATGAAAATCAAGATCGAAGAGCCTCTGGCAATTAAACTTCAACTTCTCACATCATGGTGTTCTTTTTTCCTGCTGGCCTTGCTAATAAATCACAAAAAGTTATTAGCTTCCGGCTTGTTCGTCTTAAGCTGCCTGCTGAAGTGTGCTTGTGTTGGACGCTTAGGGAAAGCACGGGTGTCGTGCAGAGGTGATTGTTATTGTGAGATCTTTGGCAGCCTCTTCAGTCACTCAGCATGTTCCTTGTTGCAGGAGGTGTAATTTCAGGGTGTTGCAGACTCTGAGAACTGGAGGCTTGGGGAGGGTTGAAGCGCTTTCAGAATCCGGGGGTTGCACTTTAATCCAGCGGTTTCACGTTATGCTTCAGTTTGTTCTATCACTCAGCATACCGTGTTTCCCTGAAAATAAGACAGTGTCTTATATTAATTTTTGCTCCCAAAGATGCGCTATGCCTTATTTTCAGGGGATGTCTTATTTTTCTGTGTTCTGTTCGTCGGGCATGCTTCCAAACAAAAACTTCGCTACGTCTTACTTTTGGGGGATGCCTTATATTTCGCACTTCAGCAAAACCTGTACTACGTCTTATTTTCTGGGGATGTCTTATATTCGGGGAAACAGGGTAGTAGATTGTACTATTTTGAGTTTTAGCAGCCATGTGCTCCTTTTTTCATGTGCATCCTTTGAACTCTAACTTTGTGACTGAAACAGTACTTTTCTTTTTATTTCAAGGGAGATTTGGGAACCAGGCGGATCATTTCCTGGGCACCCTGGCATTTGCCAAGATGATCAATCGCACCTTAGCTGTGCCCCCCTGGATTGAGTACCGGCATCACAAACCTCCATACACGAATGTGAGTTGTTCTTTGATATCCGGGTTGTGCTTTTGTTAATGTCCGTTATCTGTCTTCCACGGCATGTGCTGCTGCCCTGCCGAGCGTGCCCAGAGCTTAAATTACTGTTTGTGGTTCTGAGGCCAGAAGTGTGACCTGTGGCCTCTGGATTGCCTGTGGTTGAATTATCTGTCTGGAAGTTTGTGTATGGTTCTCCAGTTGCGCAGTGGCAGATAGGAAGGCGCTCCAAAGGGTGATCACTACTGCTCAGAGGATTATCGGCTGCCCCCTCCCCTCCTTGGAAGAACTCTACAATTCCCGAAGCCTAAAAAAAGCCCAAAATATTCTGAGAGACCCGCCTCATCCGGCACACTCTCTTTTTGAACTGTGACCATCCGGCCGATGATACAGGTCTATCAAAACTAGGACAAAGAGGCTTAGAGACAGCTTCTACTCTAGAGCTGTGGCTATGCTGAACTCCACGGCTTCGTGTTAATGTGTTTGGGGCTGTGTAGGGATGGGTGGAGGAAGGGGAAAGTGAGGATGGGGTATGAGTCTGAAATTGTGTGCATTGAGGAATGCTGCTGTAAATTTCATTGTGCGTGTGCAATGACAATAAAAATGCTTATGCTTACGCTTAAACTCCGTTTGCTTTGCACCGTAGCTACATGTTCCCTACAAAGAATATTTCAAGTTAGCACCTCTCCTGCAATATCACCGGGTTATCACCCTGGAAGAGTTCATGGAGCAGCTGGCCCCTGTCCACTGGCCTCCTGGCAAGAGGGTGGGATTTTGCTTTGAAGCAGCAGCTCAGAGAACTCCTGACAAAAGGACGTGCCCCATGAAGGTAGGTCTCCCCACTTCCATCCTAAAGGGCCCGGCAAGAGCTGGAGCTCTGAAATCTCTCCGGTCGCTCTCGGCAACTGCCGCTCCTTGGATGTTTTATTCTCGCTAACACCCTCTGGACCACTTGTTCTTTGCTCATCTTTTTCTCTCGCACCTCACTTCCCCTTCCTCTTCGCTACCTTCACTCCCCAAAGTTGTTGATTCGTAGTTTTCTCAGGGGATTGTGGGATACCTCCAGAATGAGCCTGCGGCTTTTCTGGCCGTCGCAGGAATGCTTGTTTCTCCGGCTGCCTCACGCCTGGCCTGTCGACGTGAATGAGCAGATTGCCTTTGCTTTTGCAGGACGGAAACCCCTTTGGGCCATTCTGGGATCAGTTTGATGTGGATTTCGATAGGTCGGAGCTGTTTGGAGGCATCTCCTTCGGGGCCTCTTACAAGGACCACTGGATCCGAAGGTAGCAAGTGCCTCTCGGCCGGGTGAGGGGGAGAATTCCTCTTTGGCCTTTTTCAGTTTGTTTAGACAACAAAGATGGGGAAAGATGCACAAGTTTTTACTTTTTTACTTTAAAAATTGGGAGAAAGACTAGTGGACTGTCCAGTGACTTGAAGCGTGTTGGTAATTCCTCCTTTGGCCAACTGAAAGAATTAAAATAAGCACACATGTTATGAAAACTTCAGTGCAGCTTCCTTAATGATCAAAAGGTTGCATTTGAATTGAGCTATTGAACTATTCATATCACCATTAATCGAGGCTTGCATTGCCACAGCGGAGCAGCTTGTAAACAGTGACGCTTGAATTTTGCAACGGCTGAGCAGCACTCGAACTCTTTGGCAAGAATTTGCTGGCACCGCATTCTGTTATGGACTTTTGTGGTTTGCATTCTGCTGTTTTTGATACATAGCCCTGAATAAGGAATCTAGCTTCTTATGAACTATACCTCTTTATATTTAGGATTTGTGATGCATCTTAGTACATTATCATGTAAAATTGTACCAACAGTTTAAGAACTTATGTCAATAAGATACATTTGAGTTTTTGAGACGATAGTAGATTATTTATTTGACTATAATTGTTTACGTTTTCACTACCAGCCAGCCGATGTGCTGCGCAATTTCCTGGGTTAATTAGTTTCACGCCGCAAACCTGTTTGTGTTCCATGGAGGCGTCCCACATGGAGGTGTTCCACATCACGCCCCCGGTGTTCCATGGAGGCGTCCCATCCAAACACTTGCCAGAACTGAGGCTGAGAGTGAGCCGTGTTAGGTCTTGATTCTTAAAACAATAAATGGACTCTGGATCGATGGTCAGTAGTGTTTATTGGAAAGGTAACAGCACACAGCTTGGTAGAAGCCGGTTCTGCCGATCCTGGCTTTCGCACCCCGCTTTATGCAAAATGACCCCCCCCCTCCCTTTTTCCCAAAGAATACAAGAAAGTATGTAAGAGAGAGTTTCCCAGGCTGTGTGGCCGTGGTCTGGTAGATCTTGTTCCTAATGTTTTGCCTGCATCTGTGGCTGGCATCTGACACGAGTTGACAGCGTAGGCGCATCTGAGCATACACAGAGTGCGGCAATAACCACTGGAGCCAGGGAGTTCACTCAAAGAAAGGATGTATTGGCATTGGTACACTATATGGAAATTTCTCTCTCTTTCTCACAATACTAGAACCAGGGGGCATTCATTGAAAATGCTGGGGGGAAGAATTAGGACTAATAAAAGGAAACACTTCTTCACGCAACGTGTGATTGGTGTTTGGAATATGCTGCCACAGGAGGGGGTGATGGCCACTCACCTGGATAGCTTTCAAAGGGGCTTGGACAGATTGATGGAGGAGAAGTCGATTTATGGCTCCCAATCTTGATCCTCCTTGATCTGAGGTTGCAAATGCCTTAACAGACCAGGTGATCGGGAGCAGCAGCAGCAGCAGAAGGCCATTGGTTTCACCTCCTGCAGGTGAGCTCCCAAAGGCACCTGGTGGGCCACTGCGAGTAGCAGAGAGCTGGACTAGATGGACTCTGGTCTGATCCAGCTGGCTTGTTCTTATGTTCTTATGCAAAAACGTGGGCTACTCGTGTGGCTTCAAGTTTTCATTCCCATGGTGTGTAAATGGTACCCGCTGTTGGCACCGCTTTGGCATCTGCTTGGCTTGCTTGATGCCCGTGCAGGACAGTTCTGCTCTCGCACTCGGCCCAGACAGGGCTTCCAAGTCTCCCCTCTCCTTTGCCCAAATGGCTGACAACCTGCACTGCTTTCTTTTTTGCCCTGCCAGGTTTCCTCCCTCCGAATATCCCGTCGTGGCCCTCCCAGGCGCACCGGCCCAGTTCCCAGTCCTGGAGGAGAATCGGCCTCTGCATCGGTTCATGGTGTGGTCTGACGGCCTGGTGGGCAAAGCGGAGTCCTATATTGATTCCTTCCTCGTCCGACCCTACGTGGGAATACATCTGCGAGTGGGCTCAGACTGGGTACAGCTCTTACTTTTTGCTTGTGAGAAACCCCCCCCACCCCTTTATGTTCTGCCTTTCTCCTGAACTCTTCTGACCTTTAAGGCCTTACGCAGCCTGGGAGCCTCGTACCTGAGAGACCGCATTACCCCATATGTCCCTACTCGGCCTCTGCGCTTGGCAGAGGCCAATTTGCTGGTGGTTCCTGGCCCCTCAATGATGCAGCTGGCCTCCACACGGGCCAGGACCTTTACGGCCCTGGCCCCGGCCTGGTGGAACACTCTCCCTCCAGCTGTCCGGGCCCTGCGAGACCTTGGTGAATTCCGCAGGGCCTGCAAGACTGAGTTGTTCCGCCGGGCCTTTGGAGTGTCTAGTCGCTGAGTGGCGCCCCCACCCCTTTCTTTGCTTTGCTCCTTGGCTCTTTTGCTCCCTATCTTTTATAATTTATTTTTGCATATTTATTGTTATTTTTAGGGAGGAGTCCTCCCTCCTTTTTGGGTGGTTTTAAAGGAATTGGGTTACAGGACGCCGTTATTACTGTTACTGTTTTTGACCGCTGTTTAAATGGTTTTAATGGTTTTTAGTATATATGGTCACTATTGTGACCCTTGTTATATATCGTATATAGATAGTGTTGTGCACTGCCCAGAGCCCCTTGGGGATTGGGCGGCCTATAAATTTAAATAATAAATAAAATAAAATAAATAAAATAGTACTGAAGGTAACTTACACATTTTTTTAAAGGGATTGGAATTTATAAAAAACCCGTGATATGGTTCAGAGGGCAGCCAAGTTGGTTTTCAGTAGAACGGCAAGATTTGAATCCAGGAGCACCCTGTGTCAGAATTTTAAAGGTGCCCACAAGCTCAAAAAGATTGGGGACCCCTCGGGTAGCCTCTAAGAACATAAGAAGAACATAAGAACAAGCCAGCTGGATCAAACCAGAGTCCATCTAGTCCAGGTCCCTCATACTTGCAAAGGCTCATCGAGGTGCCTTTCGGTTTTAACGTGCAGGATGTGGTGGTGCCAAATGCCTTCTGTGGCCTCGTCTGGGGTGGGTAAAGATTTTCTTTATGTGCTGTGTAATGAAAGTAACTCCCCTGGCAGTAAAGTAGGTTTAAAAAGGAGGAGCAAAATCGCAACTGCACATCACTGAAACACTGCAGGGTTGTTGTTTTCTGTGGAGCATTCAGAATGCATAACAATTTGTTTTGAGCCGCAACACACCATTGAGCATTAGGCTGCTGCTCTTGAGACATATTAAATAGCTTGAGGGCCACTAAGGACATCAGAATGGGATAGGCGGCCCCACTGCTGGGTTTTTGCCTGCTTGTGGGGCTAGTGATGGAGTCATGGGTTCAAGGGGAAGGAAGAGGAGAAGAAGAAGAAGAGTTTGGATTTATATCCCTCCTTTCTCTCCTGTAGGAGACTCAAAGGGGCTTAAAATGCCTGCTTGTGGGGCTAGTAATGGAGTCATGGGTTCAAGGGGAAGGAAGAGGAGAAGAAGAAGAAGAGTTTGGATTTATATCCCTCCTTTCTCTCCTGTAGGAGACTCAAAGGGGCTTACAAACTCCTTGCCCTTCCCCCCTCACAACAAACACCCTGTGAGGTAGGTGGGGCTGAGAGAGCTCCGAGAAGCTGTGACTAGCCCAAGGTCACCCAGCTGGTGTGTGTGGGAGTGTACAGGTTAATCTGAATTCCCCAGATAAACCTTCACAGCTCAGGCGGCAGAGCTAGGAATCAAACCCGGTTCCTCCAGATCAGATACACAAGCTCTTAACCTCCTACGCCACCGCTGCTCCTTAATTTTTGAGACAAATGTTACATTCTTGATTTCCCCCCCCCCCTGCAATGATACAGATTTCAAGCATCACAGCCTTTGCACATGCTCCAGATGGCCTTATTTACAGCATCTGCCTCTTTTGTCCGCCTTTTTAGTTTATTGTTGTAAGCTGCCCTGAGCCCATATAGGGAAGGGTGTACTATAAACTGAATAAAATAAATAAAATTTGGGGAGTATGAGCTTTGGAAAGTGAAAGCTCCCTTCATCAGATACAAGTCGATCCGTACACATTACCTACTGCCAGGGGTCATGTAGAGGTCTTTCCTGTCACCTGCCACCTGTTATATTTAACTGGAGATGCAGCAGATTGAACTTGGACCTTCTGCATACAAAGCAGAGGCTCTTCCACTGAGCCAAAGCCACTCCCCTCTGATGCCCATCAATTCCATGAGTCTTGCGCAGCGGGATAGTGTTGCCAAAGATTTGGATTGGCAGCTTCTCTCTACCTGAATGAAACTCAGAGGAGAGAACATAAGAAAAGCCTGCTGGATCAGACCAAAGTCCATCTAGTCCAGGTCTCTGCTACTCGCAGTGGCCCACCAGGTGCCTTTGGGAGCTCACGTCAGGATGTGAAAGCAATGGCCTTCTGCTGCTTCTGCTCCTGAGCACCTGGTCTGTTAAGGCATTTGCAATCTCAGATCAAGGAGGATCAAGATTGGGAGCCATAAATCGACTTCTCCTCCATCAATCTGTCCAAGCCCCTTTTAAAGCTATCCAGGTGAGTGGCCATCACCACCTCCTGTGGCAGCATATCCCAAACACCAATCACATGTTGCGTGAAGAAACGTTTCCTTTTATTAGTCCTAATCCTTCCCTCCAGCATTTTCAATGAATCCCCCCTGGTTCTAGTATTGTGAGAAAGAGAGAAAAATGTCTCTCTGTCAACATTTTCTACCCCAGGCATAATTTTATAGACTTCAGTCATATCCCCCCTCAGACGTCTCCTCTCCAAACTAAAGAGTCCTCACTAGAGAGGGACAAGAACTATTCAGGACAAGAACATTCTCGAACCCAGCCGTGCATCTTTACTTCACTTCTATTTGTCCGTGGTTCTGTGTCGTCCTCCCACAGCACTCTCTGATCTTCGTTCTTTCTTTCGTCTTTGTTCTCCCCCCACCCATAGAAAAATGCGTGCAATATGCTGAAAGACGGCACCGCTGGGTCTCATTTAATGGCTTCCCCCCAGTGTGTGGGCTACGACCGGCACACCGCTGCGCCCCTCACCATGGACATGTGTCTGCCAGACCTGGCGGAGATCCAGCGTGCCCTCAAACTCTGGGTGGAGGCGATCGAAGCCAAAGCTGTGTACGTTGCCAGTGATTCTGAGCCCTACACCCAAGAAATACAACAGCTCTTCAGTGGGAAGGTAACATCAATGTCGCAAAATGCAAAGTGATGCACATAGGGGCAAAAAATCCAAGCTTCACATACACGCTACAGGGGTCAGTGCTATCAGTCACAGACCAGGAAAGGGATTTGGGCTTCTTAGTTGATAGTTCCATGGGAATGTCAACTCAATGCATGGCAGCTGTGAAAAAGGCAAACTCTATGCTGGGGATCTTTAGGAAAGGAGTTGAGAATAAAACTGCAAGGATTGTCATGCCCTTATATAAAGCCGTGGTGCGACCGCACTTGGAGTCCTGTGTTCAGTTCTGGCCGCCACATCTCAAAAAGGATATCGAAGAGATAGAAAAAGTGCAGAGAAGGGCAACGAGGATGATTGAGGGACTGGAGCACCTTCCCTATGAGGAGAGGCTGCAGCGTTTGGGACTCTTTAGTTTGGAGAGGAGGCGGCTGAGGGGGGATATGATTGAAGTCTATAAAATGATGCCTGGGGTAGAAAATGTTGACAGAGAGAAATTTTTCTCTCTTTCTCACAATACTAGAACCAGGGGGCATCCATGGAAAATGCTGGGGGGAAGAATTAGGACTCATAAAAGGAAACACTTCTTCACGCAACATGTGATTGGTGTTTGGAATATGCTGCCACAGGAGGTGGTGATGGCCACTAACCTGGATAGCTTTAAAAGGGGCTTGGACAGATTTATGGAGGAGAAGTCGATTTATGGCTACCAATCTTGATCCTCCTTGATCTGAGATTGCAAATGCCTTAGCAGACCAGGTGCTCGGGAGCAGCAGCCACAGAGGGCCATTGGTTTCACCTCCTGCATGAGAGCTCCCAAAGGCACCTGGTGGGCCACTGCGAGTAGCAGAGAGCTGGACTAGATGGGCTCTGGTCTGATCCAGCAGGCTAGTTCTTATGAGCACTCCTCCTTTGGCTGTGTAGTTGCGGCTGCTGGTTCCGCCTCCTTTGCACAGCTGGCTCATCACAGGGCTCGATGGAGGACTGTGCGGGTCCTCTCAGCTGCGTGGTGTCAGGTGAGGAAGGACTCTGCTGCCTTGACTTCCTCACGAGCAGCCTGCTCCAGCTGAGCAGCGTGGTCAGCTTCTGCTTTCTCTCGAGGAGCCCCATCTGAGTGCCTAGCATTGGCGGGTTCTGTACCTGAGTCCTCTGAGTCCAGGTAACTGCCCACAGGCTGGTCCATGACAGGGATGCTAAATTACTTACGGATAAATTTCTGTGACTCATAGCATGTGTACTCCTCAATGATGTGGCTGGCCTCCACCTGGGCCAGGGCGTTTACGGCTCTGGCCCCTGCCTGGTGGAACACTCTCCCTCCAGCTGTCCGGGCCCTGCGGGACCTTGGTGATTTTCGCAGGGCCTGTAAGACTGAGTTGTTCCACCGGGCCTTTGGAGATACCAGCCGCTGAGTGGTGCCCCCCCGCCCCCAGTTCATGGATCCCTAATATCATTGGGACCCATTATTGAGATCATAGGTCCAAATACAATCAGGACCCACTGCCTCTCTCTCCTGCTTTCTAGGAGGATTAGGTTTAGGAGGGTGCCGACTTAGGATAACTGCTGTTTTATTATATTTATGGAAGTTTTATACGATGATTTTATGTTGTACACCGCCCAGAGCCCTTCGGGGATGGGGCGGTATATTAAGTTAAATAAATTAATAATAATAATAATAATAATACTCTCAGCAAGCTTCCTTGTTCCTTTTCTTCCTGCGTGCGTTCTGTTGCGTGGAGTCCTGTGCAGCTGCATTAAAATGCCAAAGCCACTGAATCCTAGTTCAAAAGTCTTTCCAGTGTATTTTGAGACCCTGAAAGAACGGGGGGACGGGGGAACTTGTTGGAACAAGGTCACGTGACAATTAGATGATTTTGAATACCTGTGCCTTGCCTCTTTCCCAGGTAAAGGTGGTGTCTTTGCAGCCGGAAGTGGCCCAGATAGATTTGTACATCCTTGGCCAGTCTGACCATTTCATTGGGAATTGTGTCTCCTCCTTCACTGCCTTCGTGAAACGGGAGCGCGACCTGCATGGGAAACCGTCTTCCTTTTTCGGCATGGACCACCCGCCCAAGTTGCGAGATGAGTTATAGCGCGCTGAGCACAAACGACGTCTTCCTGTCAATCCGCCTGCAACATACAACTGGAATAACCACAGAGCTCTGTGGATCGCGAGTTCTGCACATATTTGGACAAGCTGGGTGGTGATTTTCCTCTTGTGCCGGTGGCTGAAAGCAGAAGGACCTAGCTTCTGGGAATACATCCCTGCTCTCCCTGTTGGAGAGAAAAATCATGCAGTCCATTCAGCTTACTACTTGAGTTTCCTGGCTCCTTGTTTGTGCTGCTTTACTACTACTTCTGGGACTGATTTCCCTCATTGGTATTTTCTTAGTCCACTATATTCTCGTCAGACCACCTGGTCTGTGACGAGGCCTATTCTAGAGTTTGGAATCAGGAGATTCATTCCAAATTATGCAGTTGACTGAAAACACCTCCTGTGTCTCAGTTTGCTAATCTGAAGAAGAAGAAGAGTTTGGATTTATATCCCCCCTTTCTCTCCTGCAGGAGACTCAAAGGGGCTGACAATCTCCTTGCCCTTCCCCCCCACAACAAACACTCTGTGGGGGGGGGGGGGGGGGGGGGGGG